>NC_134111.1:26330000-26422500 GCF_040939455.1 Microcebus murinus
AGGTAATGACAGGATCAAAAACACACACCATGGTGGCTGGCCTAATTCAATGGTTCTCAACTGCCTGCAGATGGGGGTTGAGTTAGATTGAGAATGCAAACAGACATCAGAATGGTGAGGAATAAGATGGGTTTTGAAAAAGTATAATTATCATAACTTACTATTTTCATAATAAAAATTTTAGAAAGTGTCACTCTGTGAAATCCCCTTGGGAGTGGGTATATGCACCCCATTTTAAGAATTGAGAAACCCTAATCTCCAAGGTCCCTTCTGGTTCTAACTTCTTTTGGATGACTTTATTTTATGGGTGAGTAAAGTAAGGCTGAGAGGGGCAACATGGCTAATCAGTGGCAGAGCTGGAACTAGACCCTGAGCCTTATAAATTCCAGGATAGTGTGCATTCCACCGCAGCATATAACCGTGATGGTTTCCATTTTACAAATGTAACAATTTAGGCAAGGAGAGATATAGCTGGAAAAGCTGACTAGTTGGATCCAGATATTCACTCTCTGTTGTGCTGCTTTCTGTCACAGATTCCTGCTCTGATAGGCATTCAGGAAATAGGAATGTTAAAACAGGCAGGCCTTCCACCACAGTTCTTTATTGGGGCAAATATTATCTTGACCATACCACACTCCAAATCAGGATCATGTACAACTATAGAAATTCAAAGCCACGTATAGCAGCTACATTCTAAGATTTCCTATCAACCCTAACTCATATATGCATTTAAAAGCTTTCAAAACTAGAGTCTGTTCTCAAATTCGTCTTGATCTTTTCCATTAATTGATTTATTTCCTTGTGTCCTTCCCAAGGGCACATTTCTCATAAAAAAAACTTTGAGGACAGTTTATGAAAATGAAAGAGCATTTTTTTCCCCAGTAATGTTTTCATAGTTATAACTTTTGAGAACAATTTCTTGAGAGATGTTTTGGGAGTTGTATTCTGGAACATATTATCTTCATGGTCTTTTCCCAGTAGGATGGATAAATAATCTTGCCTTAAGAGTTGCATGGAATCTTCTGGTTTCAGTAGAAATGATAAATATTCCACTTACAGAAGCTGCAGGAGTAGACTTTATGCTGGGAGATGGCACGCCTGGGAGTGACCATAAGAAAAAGACTGATTCTCACAGGACACACTGAGGAATAAGAGTTGAGTTATCAGCAGTTACTCAGGATCCTCCTGAACATTTGGGAGGGAAGGGCATCAGGAGAAAAAGGGAAGGAGAGCTTCACAGGCACTGAATGGGAACCTTGCCCTTGTCAGGGTATCAGTGAAAACTGGGCCAGGGTAGCTTGGCCTTCTAACTAGGAGTGCTGCTGACTCCTCCATTTCACAAGTTGTACTCTTCACCTACAGTGTGTCTTTCTGGTCAGTTACACTATGGTCCCATTATATCAGCCAAGTGACAAGTGATCATCATGCAGCATGACACGTGCTTTGCAACTGATGGAATGGATATGGGTGCTATGAAGCAATAAGGAAGGGAAAGGAAACAGAAGGTATAAGACAAGAAGCAACATTAGAGTTGGAATTTTGCCAGGTGGAGGAAGGGTATGAGTGTGTTTATGTTGGGGAGAGAGGGGAGAGGAGTTTAAGAAACAAATAACAAAAGACAAGGAGGGAGTAACAGCACAGATGTATTTCAGAAATGGCAAAGAGAACCGGAATTCATGAGGAACTAGGCTGGGGTCGGATTTTGAAGAGCCTCACTTGCTACAAAGGAAATTTAAGTTCATCCTGCAGAAAATCTATGAGATGGATACTTATTGTTATACTATGATGATTCTCTTCTTAGATGCTCTGGATTTAGAAATGACCCTGATAATGGTAGATTGGAGGAATTGAATATCAGTGTTCCAAATTTAGGAGACCAATCTGAAGCCTTTGTAGGAGTCAAAGTCCCAGGAGATAAGGGCAAGAACAAGAATGAGGCGACAGAAACAGAGTGAGGCACAGGATCAAGAAAGAATAGGATCTGAGTGACCTGCTGACTCTGGGATAGTAGAGAAGGGAATGAGGCAAGGATAACTTTTGTCTTCTGTTTTTCTTCCTGGAATTATTTCCACAGCACAGTCTCTGGTATGAAATCACTGAGTCAAACAAAGGGTACAGCAATTCATATGGCTCAGGAAAAATAATTTACATTGCCATCACCATACATGTACATGTTGCCCCCACAGGTTGGCTAGTCTTAGTTACAACATGTTTTTATTTTTATTGCTTTGGTCAATGCAACTGCTCTCTCCTATTAACAAATTCTTTGTATTTACCTGTATTCCATTACTGGTAACATTAAAGTTTTTTTTCCCTAAAATTTGCTTTAGTATTTATTTTTTCTGATGTCATCATCTCTTTTGCTTATTAGCTGTGTGACCTTGGGCAAGTTACTTAACTAAAGCCTTAATATCCTCACCCATACTACATAAGGGAGAGTAGTTATACTCACTGAAGGGACTGTCGTGCTATAAAATAAGATACCAGAGTAAAAGCCTAGCCCTGGCTTGGCACAGAGTAAGAATTTAGTAAATTATTGTACTTACGATAGTGTTGATACTGCTGTAAACCTTTACCTATAATATATATTTAGAATATATGTTTCATTTCTTATATGTCCATATATATTCATATAAGAAATGAAGCATACATTCTCTTTATATTTATATTTTAAACATATATATATAAATTAATTTTTTGTGTGTTTATATAAGTTATTTATTTTACTCCATTTCTTATTTCCACTAAAAATATTATATTTTTGAGCTGGGATAAGTATATTATTAAATTTTGTTATCCTAAGTTTGTCAGATATTATATATATATATATATATATATCACAGTTGGGTTTATTTCTGAATTCTTCATTTCTGTCCATTTTTCTACTTTCATGTTTTTGACTCTGTAATGCATGCCTTTACAAGTTATCATCTCATACCTGTTCTGAATCTGGTACCACATGTTTTCCTTCATGGTTCCTTTGTAAGTGATTTTTTTGATAGTTTGCTCATTCATTTATTTATTTTGTTTGCAGTTTAGAACCCCTTTGTGAAGATACATAAAGCAAAATTCTGGTATCTTAATTGGAACCTTGTTAAATTCATAAATTATCTTAAGAGATAAAGTCATTTCTACTATAGGATTTATTCTTTTGTCAAGAGCTTACATGTCTATGTTTATTTGAATCTTCCTTACTTTTCCCATTATGTTCTGTTGTTTACTTTATTTGAGCAAAGTACTGGGAGACTTAGCTATAACTTGGGGATGTTAATACTTGTTTGATCATCTAAATCACTACATTGCTGTTAGGGTTGCTCATAAGCATTATGAAATGTATACAGAATTATTTAAAATGTTATAATATAAACAAGAGTATATTACAATAAAATGCAATTATATAAACAATTTTGTTTCCCAATCAGTAAGATTCTAGAGGGAAGGAACCATGTCTTCTTCTTATGATAGCCACAGTACTTCACATGGGCCAGACTATAACAGAAACTCAATAAATAATTCTATGTTAGGGGAATGAATAGTGATAAAATTAAAAAAAAAATTACAAGGAAAAGGAATAGGTTTAGGGAATAGTATGGTTTGGAAAGAATGAGTTCATTTAATCTTACTTCACCTCAATATAATCTCATAATTCAATATTGATAATATATTAATAGATTTCCTTCTGCTGAGCTCTTTTTTGTAGCAAAATTTTAAACCTTTATATTACTGAGATACAAGTTATTTGTGTCCTTCAGCCTTTCTAGTATTTCCCGCTTAGTGTAGCTACTCTGCTGAAAATGAGATAGTAGCTGGGAGTTTAGTGAAGGAGGAGATGGGAGGGGAGGGAAACGTTATATAATTATCCAACATTTGACTCCAGAGCTAAGAATCAGAAATATGCCAAGATCACAGTAATAACCATTGTCATGCCAGATACTAACCAGAAGCTTTTCACATACTGTTCTTAACCTCAAATTAAAGGTGAACCAGAAAGACTTCTATCTGCCAAAACCATAGTTCAGATTTTAGTTTCCTTGCAACCTTTTCTGGCTGCCCTGATGTCTAAAGCTAAAACCCCTCCCACCATGTCTGCAGTATGGAAAGAGCAACCCTCATGTAAGGCTTTGATTGTTTGCAGAAAAGAATACTTTGTTTATAATTACCGTTTGTGGGACATTATTAAGTATACAAAACACATTCCATTGATTTGATATTTCAAGTACTTTGCTTTTTTTCCCCCCCTTCTTTTAAGCATCTCAAGGGCTAACAATGTGACCTTATCATGAGAACTGGCCAAAACTCAAATATTTGCATTGAGGAGCTTCTAGGCTTTTTGGTTCATTTGTAACATGGAGTCTTATGCAGATGCTTTATGTAGCAGAATGACCTTTTAATATTCTGAATAAAAATAAAATGAACTTTTAAGGTATAGCATCATTAATGTCTCCTTTAGATCCTAAATACATTAAAAGCTCACTCCATATACAAACTCTGAAGGGAAGTCAGTCCATGAGTCTTATACTAAAATCTGCATAGTAGTTTAGAAAGCACTTTCCCTCAAATAATCTAATTGTGCTGAAATCCTCATTATAACTCACTGAAGTGGATAGGGCAGGTGGTTTTATTATCATTTCCCTTACCCATCTCCTCCTTTTTAGTGCATGGATGGATTAGCTGAGGTTAACCTAGAAAGCTACAGGACCCAGTCTTAAACCTGGTTTGCTGACTTTAATTCCTACAAATCAGAATTTCTCAATCTGCATACTGTTGACATTTTAAATTGGATAATTCTTTCTTGTGGAGGCTGTCCTGTGCATTGTAGGATGCTTAGCAGCACCCCTGGCTTCTACCTACTAGATGCCAGGAACGCCATCCCCTTGCCCAACAATTGTGACAAGGAAAAATGTCTATGAATATTGCCAAACGTCCCCAGGGGGAAGGTGGGGGAACCACCCCAGCTGACAACCACTAGAAGCTTTTCAAAATGCCAAGTCACATGTAAGTGATAATGAACTCCATTTCCACAGAGACCCCTCTACTTCATATCTGCTCAGCCCTACAGGACACAGTTGCTAGATACATCTTCAGATACCAGCTGGATTGCTTCCAGCAAGAAGACTGCAGGCAATATAGTAGTCCCCCTAATCCATGGGGGATATGTTCCAAGACCCCCACTAGATGCCTGAAATTGTAAATAGTACTGAACCTTATACATACAATGTTTTTTCCTCCATGTAGGATACACTGTGAATGTTTGTCCTCTCTGAAACTCATGTTGAAACTTAATCCCCAATGTACCAGTATTAAGTGATGGGAGTCTTTAAGAGGTGATGCATGGGTTAATGGATTAATAGGTTATTTTGGAGTGGGTTCGTTATCAGGAGAGTGAGTCTGTCATAAGAGCCAATACCACGAGATGCCCTGCACTGCCTCAGGACTCGCAGAGAGTCCCCATCAGCAACAAGGCCCTTGCCTACAGGGTGTTGGAGCCAGAAGAGTTTTGTCATACAGGACAATACTGAATTAAGATGAGTAATCAGGCAGCCCAAAAGAAAGGAGTTTTCCTTTTCAATAAAGCATCCTCAAGCCTTCAAAAAAAAGGCCTTTCCCAGATGCAGAACCTAGACCTTGGACCTTCCAGCCTTCAGAACTGTATGAAATAAATGTCTTTTCTTTTAAATTACCCAGTCTAAGGTATTTAATGATAGCAACATAAAATAGACTAAGACAACACACATACAAGGGCTGTCCCGAAAGTATCAAGCCATGCAATATGAAAAATTATGAAAATTATGGCTGGATACTTTTCCGACAGCCCTCATACCTAGGATAAACTTTAATTTATAAATTAGCTACAGTCAGAGATTAACAACCTAGAATAAACTTTAATTTATAAATTAGTTACAGTAAGAGATTAATAACCATAACTAATAATAAAATATAATAATTATAACAATATACTGTAATATAAGTTATGTGCAATGTTCTCTTTCTTTCTCAGAATATCTTGTTGTATTATACTTGCTTCTCTTTGGGCTACATTTGACCATGGCAAATTGAAACCATGGAAAGCAAAATCGTGGATGGGGGAGTCTCTCTGTGAGCTTTGGGCCTCTAATGACAATAATGAGTAGAACACTCCTGCTCATCTGCAGTAAACACAGAATATGAACAAGAAATGAATCTTATGTGTTTTAAGCCACTGAGATTTTAAGATTATCTGTTACCTTAGCATAACCCAGCTTACCCTGACATAAGAACTCAAAGATGAAGAACAAAAAGATTACACTAAATTAAGATCATCTATATTAAAACAGAAAATATGATATAAAACCACTTACACTTGCTTAGTCTCAGGGTCTGTCCTGAAAACTTCTCTATTTTCATTCTCTTTCTAGTATTCAAAAATTGTTTCAATGTGGGTTTCTATATACCTGATAAGGTATGTAAATTGTGCTATTCTATTATGCCAAACTCATTTTTTCATTCATTCAAATAATAGTTATTGAACACTAAATATGTACCAAGTGTTATTTGGGATATCTTTTTCATTTCACATTGCTTTGGACGCCTTTCTTGTGACGAACATAAACAGAAGAAAGAAGAGGGAATTCACTTTACCATCTAAGGGAGGGAGATAGTTAGGAAATGAACTTGAGGGTGTGTGTGTGTGTGTGTGTGTGTGTGTATTTAACTTTCCATTTACAAAGAGAAAATGGAGATGATTTTCAGAGAAAATGGAAATGATTTCACACGAGTGGCTAGAAATTTCCCCCTAATATCATCTCCTGCTTTCTTACATGTAAAATAGGGATGATTTCAGAGATTTCCAATAGAGCACAGGCTCAGCATTAGCCCCGGAGGTGGAGTGACGAGGTTTCATTTGTGGCTTCTTAATTGACTGGCTGGGTGGTTTCAGGCAAGTGACTGAACCTCCCTGTGCCTTATTTTTCTGTTTTAAATGGTAATTCCAACAGTGGTGAACTCATTGTATTGTAAAGAGACTAAGTAAGGCGATGCATAAAAGGCTTAGAACAGTGCCTGGCACATGCTAAGTGCTCAAGAAATGTCAGTTCCAGCATTTTTAAGGAATGTTCTAGTAAGTGATGGATAAAACACTGAAGTGGGACTAAAAGTTCCAAATGTCACAGAACATGCCTACTTTATTCACCCTTTCATCCTAAATGTTTAGCACAGTGCTTGGTACAAAGAAGGTATTTAGAAAACCTTTAGCAAACAAACACAGCACTGATGAGGGATGAGAAGAACCAACTCCCAGGTTTACTCCTATCCTCACCACTGCCTACTTCCTGTTCACCCACTGTGCCCAGCTCAGAGGCTCTGTGAAAGTCATTGACTCTCTAGATATCTGTCCTCTTTTGTAAAATGAGGGGATGATACAAAAGAGCTATAAAGTATACAGCCATAAAGTATAACTGATAATCTGAATTCTAATGCACTTTCCAAAAAAAAAAGATGATAAAAACCTTATAACATAATTTTTACTTGAAAATAATCAACAGCATGGAGACTCTACAAAGTTGCTGTATTATAGTTTTAGAATTTTCAAAAGAAATTTAATACTGACTGCTTGCTTCATCAAAAAGGGCAGTGAAACTTGCCGGCGCTAACGCTATCACTCAGTGGTGGCTACTTTTCCTCAAGACTTCTGCAGAGAGGGAAAGAGAATGAAGCTGGATAAAGAGCAATTAATGGTCCTGTTGTCATATATTAAACTTTTCTTGGTTTTCCATTCTATCTAGGCTTGTATGTGAAAGAGAAAAGCTTGACTCACAGGCAAAATAATCAAAGTGACTTAAGCTTTCAGACTCAGTTCCTCTGCCCATAAAATGGGATAATAATGCCTACTTAATCAGGATTGTCATGAATATTACATGAAATAACCATGGAAAGGACCAGGAAAGAAGCAAACTTTCAATTAAAAGCGTAAGAATAATCATTATTACAGTTACTTACAAGAAAACTACTTCCCTATAAATGTTAACAGTGTTGAGTACAATTCTTTTGGCTGGTATCACATGGTATATAAGTTGGTTTTATGATCTTAGTTTTAGATTTGCTAATATAGTACCAAGAAGAGACAACAGACAAAGAAATGTCTGCCTGCCAGGTGATCCTTTCTGTGGGAGAGCTAGTTAAGGGAACAGGAGTGCTGGATAGTGAATTGGGGGAAAAAATTAATATTTAAAGTTAGAGAGTCAGTTGAATCAGAAAACAAGAGCATGAAAAGGCAGCATAGGCATAGTGGTTGAAGCACTACCTAGCTGTGTGTGGCCTTACTTAATGTCTCTGTGCCTCAGTTTCTCTACTTGGGAAAAAAATGGAGATAGTAATACTGAACAGGATGGTTTCAAAGAGTTAAAGAGTTAACATTTTTCAACAGCTTAGAACAGATAAAGCAAGTGCAATGTAAGTGTTTGTTAAATAAACCAGAGGGGCTGTAAGAATGGCTGAAGGTACACGGAATGGCCTGTTAGGAAACCTTTGGAGCAGAGAGCAGCAAAGTGGCCTTCCAAAAGCACAACCTGGAAAGTACCAGGCTCATTCATCCATTCATCGCTTGGGCTCTTCCTCTGTGCCAGGTGAGGTGCTGTGGCCGTGAAGAGTTGATTCATATTTGAAATGACAGAGATAGACCCGTGGCTGAAGCAGAAAGGAGCCCCAGCTGAGGCTGAAGTACATAGACATTATGCCATCCCTTCCTGTGGGCTTCTATAGCACTTCCCAAGTATTTCACGGCATCCTAGTTACCTGTTAATTACATATGTGTCTCCCCAGGACAGAGCTCCCTGAGTGGGACACTGAGTCCTGTTCACCGTGGAATCCCCTGTTCACAGTGCTAAGTCTGCACTGAAGTGGAGCCAAAGTGTGCACTAAGACTGGACCTGTCACTGCAGAGCACAAGGTGTATATTGCTCCAAATAGCTCAAGGTCAATGTCTAGGAGAGGAGAGCTGGGAGCCCAAGAATATGACCCTTTGAGTAGAAACCTAGTCTTCTTTGTAGCGGTGGTTTCAAATTACCCAGTGGTAAAAGTGGCTCAGAAGTCTTCTGCGGATGGATTTCCTTGAGACTCTTTTCTCAGTTCATCCACAAATTCTTCAAAGCTGGCACAAACAAAACTGAACTCACCAGCTTTGCAAATGAGCCTAGTTTTCCTTTCCTTCTTTCCCTACAGCCATCCATCTACCAAATTCTTTTCTGTATTTCCCTGGGAACAGCCCTCTCTCACACTAAGCCCTCTGCCACCACTTCACAGAAATCACACTTGGGTTACCACCCCAGGGGCTTACAGAGATTCTGCCTACATATCATTGCAAGATACAGCTTCCTAAAATTAAGTTTCATCACATTTCTTCCCCGCTCAAGATTTCAGCTCCCTAATCCTTATCTTTTTTTTTTTTTTTTTTTGAGACAGAGTTTCGCTTTGTTGCCTAGGCTAGAGTGAGTGCCGTGGCATCAGCCTAGCTCACAGCAACCTCAAACTCCTGGGCTCAAGCGATCCTTCTGTCTCAGCCTCCCAAGTAGCTGGGACTACAGGCATGCGCCACTATGCCCGGCTAATTTTTTCTATATATATTAGTTGGCCAATTAGTTTCTTTCTATTTATAGTAGAGACGGGGTCTCGCTCTTGCTCAGGCTGGTTTCGAACTCCCGACCTTGAGCAATCCACCCGCCTCGGCCTCCCAGAGAGCTAGGATTACAGGCGTGAGCCACCGCGCCCGGCCCCTAATCCTTATCTTTACCTAATCTACTTTGGTTATCAAGATCTTGCATATATCGGCCCCGCCCTACCGGTGTAATGTACATAGCAACTTACTAAGATCTGCGAGTAGGATCTTCTGTTCTGTTTAGATGAGTGACCTCACAGCACTAATCATTGAAGTTTTTCTCTCACTTAAACACAGTATCTAAGATTTTTGCTTCTATGTGCTCTGCCCATGTCGTTTCCCCTTTTGGAATAATTTAATCCTTCTTTTCAGGCTATTCAAGTACGAGCCCTTCAAGTAACAATCTAAGTCACCTGCGTCATGACTAACATATAATTATATTATCTTATGTTTCACTCTTTGTTTCCTATGCATATGCACAAGTGTTCCTTCCTCAACAAAACTACAAATTCCTTGAGGACAGGGAGTTTTTATTATTTTTACTCATTATCTAATAAGTATTCACTTACCTCTAGCATTGTGTCAGGTATTGCACTGGGCTTTGCGGCATAGCAACAAATAAGATAGACACAGTCCCTCTCTTCCTAGCACCCACATTCTAGTACATATGTACATGTATGTGCATGCGTATGTGTGAAATGAAAAAATTACACATATAGTTTGAAACCGAGGTAAGCACCATGAAGACAAAGTACGCAGTGCTCAGAGACCATGACAAAGCTTCATATTGAAAGAAAATGCCCCCAAGATGAGATCAGAAGGATAAAATAGAAACAAACAGGCAAATGTGCAAAGATCTACAGAAGCCAGGTGCCTTAGAGGAACTGAGACAGGTCAGTACCCACAGCTGCAGAGGGCAGGGGAGCCATCTGAGATGAGGCTACTCAGATGCAAGTTGAACACAGTTCCTGACACTGTACTAGACTCAAGAAGTACTTGCTAAGTGAGAGCAAGCTTTAGGAGGTCCTTAGGAGTCATAATGCACAACGGCAAAGGTAATTTTTGAAATTTTATGGCTTGTGTATTTGGTTTTCAAAAAATACTGAACACCCAAAACTTAAAAGATACAAATTCTTAAACACTTATGAAAGGTCTGAGAATGGTCATTTTACTGACCCAAACATGACCAGTGAGGATGAAGGGTAAAGGAAATGACCCTGAAAAGGCTCCACATGGCATTAAGAATGACAAGAGCTGTTACTATCAGTTTCCAACTTTTGTCTTTCTTAAGTTCAATAAAAAAGGTATGGATCAATGATAACTATGATATGGACTGTGGTCCATGCCCCATTACAAGTTAGATGCCAAAATGCTTTACACAGGCCACCTAACAGATGGTAATGTATTCCAGCCATTACCAACGTGAGCAGGATTCAAACCAGTGACCCCAGAGGTGAGAGGTTGTACATCCAATTACAAATTCCCACTTTCCTTAAGTGTTAAGATGCCTAAAGCAATATATTTTATTTACATCAAGATGCATTGTATAAACTATATTTGATAAAAGAGATGACTTCACGTTCTCAACTTAAATCAAAGAATGCTTACTTAAGTATTTTTTTTAATTGAATCAGACTTTAATGCCATCGTATAATCTTTTGGTTAACAGTGCTCATCTTGATTATTCTAACAAAGGGAAACATGGAAATTAATTCGTAAGTTGTAGAGCTTATGTCATCTATAAAAATACACATTAGAAAATTCAAAAGAGGTACCTGGGACGTCTGTGAAGGTTTCTCCAAGGACAGAGACGTGAAAATTGAGTCCTAAGTCCTTAAGATGCATTAATACCTTAAAAAAACTTTCTGGATCTTTATCATGCTCCCTGGAAAGAAACACACAAAATATAACTTGTGTTACTTTAGGGTATGTGTCAGGAAAAGAGGTTTCACTTCTCACGGTATCAAATCTTTTTGTGGTCCATTGGGGGTTAGGGGAGCCTCTGGCATCCAAGCAGAGATTTCTCCCTACAACCTTACATTGTAGTATCAGCAGTGAGTGTTTTCATGACTGCAAACTTCTCTGTTATGATTAAAATCCAGTTTTATTGAGGCTTTAAGGCTTTGTAGCCTTTTATTCAAGGAGAAATCTTCCTTGTTTTTCACATCTTAAGGTTGTACTATAGGTTATAATATGTATCTTATGTACATTTTCCTTTTTTCTAAAATGGTTAATTTTCCACTTAACATATTTTTTTTTTTTAAAAAAGGACAATCTTCAAAGGATGATTCTCTACTGATCATGAGAATGTACCAAAGATGCTTTTCATTTCCATGGGTCTGAATACCTCCCTCTCACATTTACTGAGTCCCTTTGTGCCCACAAGGCACACACAATTTAGGGAGTGAGATTAGAGACCCTCTCACTAATCTCTCATTTTAAATAATTGAATTGAGAATTATAAATACATCAAAAGGGGATAGGTCTGGGTCTATGTCCGCTGAGCATTGACTTAGGAGTGGAGTTATGCAACATATAAAAGAATAATAATAAAGATAATTCTTTCATTTAGTAGAGGCTTTGAAACACATGGATTATTTTGTGTTTGTTTAGCTTGTCACTCTTCTTTGTAAATGACAGAATGAGAGGGTAAAGGACACTAAAATTAAAGAAAAAAATCTACAATTCAACAAATCACATTAAGATGAAATGAGTTTTTTTTTTAACATCCTAAGGTGTGAATATTTCAGTATTTCTTGCATTTAATTACACTGTTTTAAATTATCTTATTTCAGACAGATGTGGACCAGATGTCTTCAAAATATTTGTTTTTTTATTTATAATTCAGAATTTTAACTTCTTTTTTATATTATGTAAAAATAGTTATATATCAGCAATTGAAATTCTCATTTACCAACTAATTATGTAAAATAAATCTGTAAATTGATCAAACTGCTATATGAAATATGAAAATTACATCATTCAGAAAATCTCAAGAAAAATGACATCTGCAACCCTAAATGTGTTAATTCACAATTCAGTCAATATTTTCAGTATCATGAATTAAAACAAATGCATTTTCTAATTAACATTTTAAAACAGCATTTATAATCTTATGAAATTATAAGATCTTATAGAATTAAATTCTATAGCCATTTATTTTAAGCTCTACATCTCTCAGTTTGATTTATTTCAAATACTAAAGAATGCATTGGCAAAATGTTCATCGCTTTTTAAGATGATGTACATTACATACATGTGCCATTGGGAAGTTTTTGGATAGTTTTTATATATACTACTACTGTGGGCAAGAACAAAGATTCAAAACAGTATAAAAGTAAAGAATACACCATATGCTATCTTCAACCATATCAATCAAATAGCTGCCACCTAATCTATAAAATGTTCTTCTAGTCTGATTCTCTTGGAAATGCTAAGATGAAAACAATGGAAACAATATAACAATATATCTTAGAGAGGGAGTAACACTATAGGGAAATCTAGCCACTCAGTTCTCTAAATTTTTCATTTTGAGTTCCAAAAATTTTGGCTATGGATACCCAAGAGACCATCTATTCTAAATATTTTCTGCCTTTTTTTGTGTATCAAAGTAAAAGTAGATGAGATTTTGAGTTGGGAGGAGGCTTAATCGGGTAGAGGCTGTAGTTCTTAAAAGATTCCGATGTGAATATGCTCAAAGCAGCAGGCTCTATAAACTTCTATTTTCAGTGTTTCTATACAAGATAAATGCATCACAATCCTGCTGTATTCTCTAGATATTTCCTATAGGTGAACAAAAGCTTTCATAGTCAAGTCACTTTGCATAAGAACACAAAAGAGATTTGTGTGAATCCCTTTTCTTTTTGTTTAAACCGTAACATATGGCAGAATGTAAGGTGAGATTTTTCTTCCCCAAAATTATCGCTCAGAAAAAGAGGCATTTTAAACTAAAGTTCTTATGAAGTCTCTCATAATACAGGCACTCTCTCAATTACTTTATTTTGAACACAGTACTGTTTAGTTAACATGCATTAGCCTGAAACAATGTTAAGTGATGAGAGTTTCGGCTAGTTTTAGCAGTCATTCACTGGATGGCGCTGGTAAAAACAGAAGCAAAGGAATTTAATACTGAGTAGGTAATTATTTTGGGAGACATGACCTAACAATTCTAAGTGCTGGATGTTGTTGAAAACAAGTATTTTAAAGACCACTAAAAAAAGTAATAGGGTAAGTGGTTACTGGAGATCATAAGTAGTAAGTGGATTTTTATAGCTGGGAAAAAGATTTCCAGTTATGGCATCATACACAGTTTCACAAAGTCCTGTGCACCAAACCACTCAGACTGAATTCCAGATGACAGGTGGTGAAAACAGGCCAGCTGCCTGAGAAGGTGGCACCATTCTGAAGTCAAGAATGTATGGGAGAGGGAGTTGGATCAGAACTGCTTCATGAAACGTAAGAGTGGGGAAAAAGCAATACTAGAAATATTAGCAATAATATATATATATTTATATATAATAAAAGCAATACTAGAAAAAACAATTCTAGAAATATTTCTCATGATATGTGCTTTAAAGTACTATTTATGTCTAAATTAGTAGATTGCATATTATAAGTGTACCCACAATTATTTCATCTGTGTCATTCAAAGTCTAATATTGTCAATTTAGCTGAAAAAATTTCTGCGTTTTCTTTTTAGAAAAATGGAAAATTGCCTAACATTCAATCATTAAAGATGTGCACAAATATTTTGCCACAGCCATATATCAAGGCATGATGATACTCAGTAGCAGAGCTCAATATATTTTCCTGAGTGAGTAACTCATTCTAGACATCCAACTGGTCATCCATGGATGTTACCCCACAACTCAGGATATTAATAAACCCATTTAGCATAATATGTGAATCTATCTTAAATTCTTTTCTAAGAAATCTAATGTGAAACTTTCATATGTATGATTTTAGCGTATAGCATTAAATACATAGGATGGGAGATTTAAAGATAATATACTGAGTGCCCCTTTCTGCTAACAGCTGTCAAGTTTAAACACTCATTTAATAATATACTCAATTCTCACAACCACAGTTATTGGTTTATGGGCTCACTCTTCCGTTCTCATCCATTGCTGTTAGGAATGTAAATTGAGACCATCTTTTAAGGTAGTTCAGTAATGTAAATACTAACTTTTGTCCCAGTAATTCCAATTTAGAAAAGTTATTCTATAAAATATACACATAGAAATTCAGCTACAGTATGTTCATAACAGCATTGTTTATAATGGCAACCATCTGTAAACAACCTAATGGAATGATAAATAAATATATTTTGATACACACATATGATGCAAGATCATGTAGCTATTAAAAATAATGTTGCAGAAATACACTTCTTGAAATGGAAAACTATTCAAAAAATACTATTGGGTAAAAGGGAGATGACAGAGTAATATATACTATATGATCTGTTTTTGTAAGACAAATGGATGTGTGTGTCTAGAAAATTTGGAAGTACACCAAATTGTTAACAGGGATTATCTCTAGGAGTTGTCATAATGCTTCTTTTTTTCCTCATGTTTTCTATCTTTTCTTTAAATATTCTATATAAATCATTTTAATGCTTTTAAGAAACCATCCTTCCTTAATATTCCACCATAAAATTGTATTAGTAGATGTTCTGCTTAACCTTGTAACATTTTCAGTATTTATAGCAGCACAATTCCTCCTTTCCTGAGATCCCTCTACATTTGACAGCTGCCAATCAAGCCAACTTCATTCATCACAAAACATTCCAGAAGATGAGTCAGGGTTCAAGCTTCCCCCAGATTTCCATACTCTTGAGTAGATAAGAATGAAACAGTCTGGCTGGGAATTCGTTTCTTCGCACCCCCACTATGGCAGAAGAGACCAGTGCGGAAATATTTCAAGCTTACTGGAAGCAGTAGATACAGCAAGAACAGCTTTTATTCCCAAATATTATTCAGAACATTTGAAAAGCATAAACTGTTTCCATGTGTTTTTTCTTCCTATATCTGTTCTCTCTCTGTTGCATTTCCATTTAGTTTCTTAGAGCTAAATTTCTTCTTATTCCTCATTTAACATTCATTCAGTAAATATTTATTGAGGATTTCTAAGCTCTCCATACTTGTCACTTATACTGAACTGTTACCCCTTCCTAGATGTACTGAATGCAATCTCTTTAATTTAGATGCTTGCCTTGCTTGGGCAGAAAACTGGCTCTTTACGGATGGTATAGTGTTCCTAGGAGCATTCCACTCTGGATTGACAGCTCCACGAAGGAAGGATAAATGATATCTGTTTTGTACTCCAGAGCCTAGATGAGTAGTGATAAACATTACTTGTTTTCATCAATATCCAGTTCTTGTCTCTTTCTGGGCACACAGAAAACTCCACATTCATGCCCTTGCAGCAGGCCACAGGAAAAGTTCCAGTCAATGAATTGATGTGTGTCACCTTCAGACAGAAGTACCTAGCAGCCGTTCTGGATAGCTCTTTCTCTACTGTGGTGAACTTTGCAGAGGCCTTGTGTTAAGATGGTTAGGTGAACCGAGTAAAGCAATCTCGGTTGCCTCATGGAGGAGAGCTTCTGTGAATGTCATGGAGGGATCACAGAGTTGCAGACAGACAGAAGCAAGGGATCCTTCAGCAGTGGCCCATGAGGAAAATAGGAGACAGAGAATCTTGAACTGCTTGAGACTTCTATCATCATATTGAAATGGGCCATCACACAGAAATTAAATTGTAGAAGAATAAAATTCTAATTTATGCATATCAGGGTTTCATGCCATCTGCACATTCAAATTCTCATCTTTCTTTTTATTTTCTTTTTGTATACCCTGCACACAAGCCAATCATCTTTTTGTTTAAGAGCAGTGGGAGAGAGAACTTTCAAAATTCAAAATCTTTGAGCACTGTAGATCTTCCACTTCTCTTTTTTTCAGATATCTGTGTGTCACAGTTGGTTTCCTTCTTGAAGCATGTGATCCCACTCTTATTCCACAATTCTTCATTTATGTGTTTGGCATTTTCAAGTTATCCTCTTACCTGACGATATTTATTGACAAAGTTTTCAATTACAATGTACTGTTTCTAGGTGACTTTTTACAGATCATTACTCCTTAGAACATTAGCTATGTCTCTCTTTCCTTATCTCCTGGGTTTTTCCTCCAATTTTGTCACTTCCATTCTCCTGGAGGATGAAGGTGCTTGCTAACAATGCTAGTTTCCACCTCTGCCCTTAGCCATTCTCATGCTTCTGATGTTCTTGCCTACTTTTGATAATGCTGACCATACTCTTCTTTCCTAGAAAGGATCCTTGCCTGGTTTCCATATACTGTGTTATGATTACAATCTAATGACTTTCTCCCCAATTAAATCTTCCCACTCCTTCCATCCTGAAGGCCACCCAGTTAAAACCATATTCAACAAATCATTTTTCCCACTAGGTCTCACAACATGATTTTCTTCTAAATTTCTCCGCTGCTAAAAGCTTAGACTTCCCAGGTTATTTCTCTCCAACAATGATTTCCACTCTTGCTGGATATTGTATACAGTAATTTTTATTTAGCTGTCTAAATCGCCAATGAATTCTCTTTCTCTGCAACTCTGGCCAGGAAGCCCTTACACATCCATGCCTCAAAGAACTGGTGGGCCATGAAGTGTCTTCATTAAGATAAATGGGGTCTTTCCCACCCCTGGGATGGATGTTACTTAAGCAGCAGCCATCATCCCACATAATTTTAAAACATCATAATGTATGTAATTACTTCCTCTCAGATTTGGCAGGGTCTATGGAATTAAACCCTTTCCTCTCCCCAATTCATTACTAAGTCTTTCTATGGAAAGAAAGTAGACTTAAAAAAAAAAGGGAACTGAACTTCAAGGACCCATGAGATAAAAACAGAAGATCCAAGACTTGTATTATCAGAGTTCAGAAGGAGATTTTATTATTTTGATAACTTCATGTGAATCCATAATTATTCAATTAAAAACTTCAATTATAAAAAATGCATGCCATTGTAATAAAATGCATGCCATCCTAATAAAATCCAAGTCATTCAGAAATAAAGTAAGCATGAAAAGCCCCCATTTCTCACCTCTCCTGATCCCACTCCTCAGATATAAGCACTACCAACAACTATTTGGTGAGTTTTCAGACCTTACTCACCATATAGATTTGAGTGAGCATATTTTTACGTAGATCTTCCTCATTTTATAAATATGAGAAAAATATCAGTCATTTTTTCCCTTTGCATTTTCACTAAATACATAATAGACCATCTGTTTATATCAGTGTATGTGGATATCTCATTTTAAATGGTTATATAATATTTCATAATTTTATATAAAGTAATTCCCCTATTAATGGACATTTCAATTGTTTCTAAATTTTTGATGTTTCAAACAGTAGTAAAACTGACATCTACTTCTCCTCGTAACATTCAAATTTTTCTTTTTCTTGTCTTTCCTCTTATAAATGCGGCCATTCCAAATCTCTTAATCAAGACCCTTTTTCTCCAATCCTACCATGTTCATCCTCCTTTTGGAACAAACTTACTTTCAAAGTTTTACCTACTCACTTCTGCTATATGTAATAAGTTCCAGAACAGCAGGAAGTCATGCCTTTGTTTATTTACTCTTGTAGTCCCCTGCCTTTGTGTCATAATGTCTGGCACAAAGAGTAAAAAAGTACTAAATTACATTGAATCTAAATCTAGATCAATTCCCTAAGAATCTAATCGTTTTATTCCCTCCTACTGTACCGTATTTTACTATTTATAAAACCAGATGAATATATAGAATCCTTACTAGACACCGATGACAACTCTTGTGTAACACTTAAAAACTAAACTGCCATCCCTAATCTACTTATTGCCAACCTAGCCATTTCTTCTTTCACAAATAATTTAACATTTGTTTGCTTACCTCCATTTTTATAATACAATGTCATGACCCCATACCTTGAGAACAACACTGAGCTTCAGTCTCTACCTCTACCAACTGAGCTTCCAAAAAACTATTATCATTTTCAACATGATTTTCCTCAGAAATTTCTTCTCTGAAATGTACATTAACTAGAAACCGTTAAATTGAAATTAAGCCATACTATCCAACATTCAAGTATTTCCATCATTCTCATCCTCTCCCTCTCTCTCTGCTGTTTTCAATTCATGCTCTTTTGCCTACAGTTCTCGTGTCTGGAACACATACTCTTCTCTGCTCCCTGTCCACTGCTTCCTCTGGTGACTAAATTTATTGTTACTTGCAGTCATTCCTGAGAAATCCCATCTCACTCTGATTCACTCCTGCACTAATATTCATATACTACTGAGGATTTCATGAATGTGTTCTTTTGTATTATTTCATATTTATTTGTATGCTGTTCCCTTATAGTTAGTCTGAAAGCCCCACACATCAGAGAAATCCTTTGACTCCAGAAGTTGGCAGGTACTCAAAATACGACTTTAGAATGAATGAATGAATGATGGTTCCATCCTGGCTGAATAGTTATATTTTTAAAACTATGGTAGGATAGGTCTATGAAATGACATGAAGAATCATGGTTTTTTTTTTTTTTTAATGGAGAATTAAACATGGTTTGGAATTATTAGATGCCTTTCATTGAAATGGATTTCAAATCTTAATAACAGGTTTTCATATTCAGTTGTGGACATTTTGTCATGTCTAGAAATGACAAGGTCTTCAATCATACGGGAAAGAATCTTAATTTGAAGAGAAAAACCCACTCCTAAACTTATTTCTGATTTAAAAAATGTTAAAATAGAAATGGACAGTAATTAATAAGAAATCCCTCCAAAGGGGAGAAAAATGCTAAAATTCCTGTAAATTTTATGTATGTCTTATTTCTAGATCCATATGAGATTGTTGTGTTTTTTGGCAGATACTGAGATCTCACAGAAGAGATAGTCTCTCTTCCTCTGCAGCAACTGCTAAGCATCCCAGCCTATAATGGCAATGATTGTGGACAAGGGTGAACACAATAGGAAATGTCTGTTCTATAAACACCTGCCCAAAATGACATGTTCTTGTTGCTACACATGTTGCATTTTTTTTTCATTTCATAAACAGTATTAATTATATATCTCTTCTCTGCTCCTACATTCTTTTTTTTTTTTTTTTGAGACAAGGTCTCACTTTGTTGCCCAGGCTAGAGTGAGTGCCGTGGAATCAGCCTAGCTCACAGCAACCTCAAACTCCTGGGCTCAAGCAATCCTTCTGCCTCAACCTCCTGAGTAGCTGGGACTACAGGCATGTGCCACCATGCCCGGCTAATTTTTTCTATATATATTAGTTGGCCAATTAATTTCTTTCTATTTATAGTAGAGACGGGGTCTCGCTCTTGCTCAGGCTGGTTTCAAACTCCTTACCTCGAGCAATCCGCCTGCCTCGGCCTCCCAGAGTGCTAGGATTATAGACGTGAGCCACCGCGCCCGGCCTGCTCCTACATTCTTACAAATGAAATAAATTGTATGACTTTACTTAGTCACTTTCATGATACTATAAAAGAAAAAGTTCAGCCCCAAACCTGGTTACCCCAGTTTTTTGTGGCTTATTATTTCAAGTTATTTAGAACTAATCACATTAAGTTCTGAAGGTAGACTGATTATTTATACAGAAAAATATAAGATATTCTGAATATTGTAATAACATCATATGCTATAAATTAATTATACTGCTTGAGAAAAGGTTCTCCAGAATGAGAAGCCTTGTGGATCAGTCTCAATTAAATATACTTATTGCTAGTAGGTACCAAAACAATTTATTTGTTGCAAGGAATGGATAACAAAGAACGGTCAACTACTTTAGATAGTGTATTTGGTGAGAGATCATTTTAATAAAATTAGTTTGCTTTAGAGGTATACATAAACCCAAAGGAAGAAAAGAAGAAGCTACTGAAATCCAATAATAAATTCATGTATGATTAAAATTTTAAAAGTATGTTTTCATCAAAAGTTTTCTTTATTGAAGTAAAATAGCTTACATGGACAATAAAACCAAGTTGAAAGACAGTTCAAAACCTAGTTCTGATATTCAGTAGCTGAACTCAAGGGTAAACTACCAAACTAGTCTGAGACTTAATTTCCTCATCTGTAACAATCTGGCTAATAAGACTCACTTTGATGAGCTGTTGAGGGGATTAAGTGTAATGACATATGTGAAACAATTTGCAGTGCCTGGTAAACATTAAATACACAATAAAGAATACCTATTATTATTATTATTGTAATTGCTATTATCATCACCCCCACCACCACCATCATCATTTTATTCTTCATTTATAGAACTGGAAACTTAAGAATATTCAAATGAGCTTAAGAGCCACCATTACTGGTTAAAAACTAAAGTTTGCTATACTTTATAATCAGTTATTTATAGTAAACAATGTGTGATTTTTGAGATTTTAATGTTTCCTTGACAGTTACACAAAGAGGCATCTAAAGTGTCAACTATGTTATATATACAAATAACATAGTGAGCACTCAATAAACGATCATTCTTATTTACAGTACAGAGTTACAAATATGATTTAAAGTAAAATTGCTGTTTGTGTATAAAGGCACACATGTCCATAACTGAGTTCTTCTTCTCAGGACTGTGTCCCTAATCCTGTCAAATGCCCCCATTAATCCAGCCACTCAAGCCCAAATCAACCCAGTCACCCTCACATCAATAATCCATCTTTGACCCAACTGCTAATTATCACCCAAATACGTCTTTCTATTCCTGATAGAGTTCAGATGTTTATCATTCCATCCCATGATATTTATAACATCATACCCAATCACCTTCCTATAATAATTACAACTGAGATTGGGGGAGTAAATTGATATTTTCCCCCTTCTCCTCTTTGTTAGGGAGCTATCTGAAAACAAGGAGGACTAGGAATAGAAGTGCAAACGTCATCATTCAGAACAGTAAGATGTCAAAACCCCTAAATCACACAAGAGGTGGAGAAGCTACCAAAGATAATGAAGACCAAATATTTGTGCAGGTGGAAGTAGAGAGAGGACAGATAGAGACACTTGGATTCTCAGACAGAGCTGGCAGAGGTCCTTTTCCAAGGTGAAGGGTACTCCTTGAGTATAAGGCCCCAAATCTGTCCTTAGCAGAAAACATCAATAGGGTTTGTGGGTTAAGAGTTTCCCTGCGCCTGTTTCAGTCTTGAGGAAAAGAGAATGAAGTGCCAAGAAAAGAATCAGACAGTGAAACCATTTTTGCAAGAAGTAATAACCATCGTTTCCAGAAGGATTACACAAGTACATTGGCTGGTACGAGAAATAATTTTCTCCTGACTACATAATTCATTCATGTTGATAAATTAAAATGGTACTGAAAGTTGAATTTGTCGTGTAACATCTTAAAATAAAGGTAACCTTTTAAAAGGTTTTAGAAACCGTTTTTTCTATTTTAGACTAAAATTTCATGAAAGTCCTCTTTTTTGTTTTAAATAATGGAATCTGTATCATATGTTCTAAATAAGAAATTTTACTGAAAGATTCAGTATCACATGTATATTAATTTACAACATGATTTTCTTTTGAAAAAGTCCATACATACCCTAGAGAGCAATATGTGTTTAAGAAGCAGAATTAAGGAATTAATGTTTTTACTTTTTTGG
The DNA here is from genome assembly GCF_040939455.1 of Microcebus murinus. Taxonomy (NCBI): domain Eukaryota; kingdom Metazoa; phylum Chordata; class Mammalia; order Primates; family Cheirogaleidae; genus Microcebus; species Microcebus murinus. The sequence continues at coordinate 26,352,287 of NC_134111.1, forward strand.
TATAGAGTTTCTTCAGTATGTATTCCAATTATTCTTTACATTTTTATATTTCTTTTTCTTTTTTTTTTTTTTTTTTTGAGACAGAGTCTCACTTTGTTGCCCAGGCTAGAGTGAGTGCCGTGGCGTCAGCCTAGCTCACAGCAACCTCAAACTCCTGGCTCAAGCAATCCTCCTGCCTCAGCCTCCCAAGTAGCTGGGACTACAGGCATTCGCCACCATGCCCGGCTAATTTTTTGTGTATATATTAGTTGGCCAATTAATTTCTTTCTATTTATAGTAGAGACAGGGTCTCGCTCTTGCTCAGGCTGGTTTTGAACTCCTGACCTCGAGCAATCCGCCCACCTCGGCCTCCCAGAGAGCTAGGATTACAGGCGTGAGCCACCGCGCCCGGCCCATTTTTATATTTCTAATATTTCTTGAGAGTTATTTAAACTTAAAAGTTGGTATATATATTATTAGTACATTTTAGATTTGGGAAGTATTAAAATGAGGTATAATTTTAACCACTAAAAGAAAGAGATTAGTGGTTTAATATCTTTGTTGCATTTAAAGTATATATATGTAATAATTGCCTTTTATTGAGTGTTTTCATCTGTAAACTGGGTTCTTAATAAAAAAACCCCACCAATCAGAGGTAATAAATGGGTCTTTGGTTTACTTGAATATCAATTACCTTTAGGAAGGATGCTAGGCAGACCAGTTTTGTATTCAAAATGATTTCTAACAAAACACTGTAGTATGGCTCCAGGGTCCATTTAACTGGTATTATATTTTTTACAGTATATTCTTTAAAATATAAAAATTCAGAACAACAGCAAAATCTCCTTTTGGCCTCAGGACAAGAATATCCTTGTGTAAAGTCAGGATTAATTCAATAAAGGAGAACTGAACACTCTGTGTGCCAGACAGACTTTGTACAAGACACTGGGATGCACATAATTAATGAGAACAGAAGACCTCACCCTCATGAAGTCTAAATTCTAGTCAAGCAGAGGGGCTGTCCGCACTGCCCCCCTATGATTTTAAAGATAAGAAGGAAAGACCATTGTCTACCAAATCTCATCTATTCCTACTAACAATGCCTGAAATGCCTCCAGGCTGAAGCCTTTTCTATATCTTAGTAACACACTTTTAGCAGGTACTTTGTTCTCAGCAGGTTTGTACTAAATATTATTTGGTGGATGGATGGTTAGGTGAATAAGCCACAATTCCCTTTTTGGGTTTCATTCTGGAAAAGTAGGTAAATAAGCAGCCTCTTTTAAACTTTATAACCCCCTGGAGATATACACAGTAAGATATTAGCAAAAATTTATACCTTAGTGTAATTTAATCTAAAAATATATATGTGCATATGTGTGTATCTTACATTCTTTTGGGATTAATGTGTTAAAATATCACCAAGATAATGTTAAAGTTCAGATGGTTACAAGAGGAAGGTCTAGAGGGAAAGATTTTGAAATGTGATGAGTCCACAGGCAAGCTAAGAATAGTGTGAAATATCAGACAAAAGGAAGTTTTAGGCACTTGGGCAAGAGGTAAAAAACTCATGCCAAAAAGAAAATAAATAATATACAAAGGCGTCACCAGGCAGTGCCTCCTATGGAAAAACTTTGCCCATTTCACATTTGTTGGGGGCTGGCTCTTAAAATAAGGATTAGTTCTGCAACAGGTTAAGCTCTAAAAAAAAAAGCCTCCAGGTGAGCAGTCCTGAGCTCCGTCAGGCACAGGTAGCGCTGGAGTTACCCAACTTTGCTGTAGCTCAGGTGCAGCACCAAATACCAGGGATGGTGTTCGCCTGGATTTTAGAGTTGCAAATAGAAACACGAAGTTAAAGTCTTTCCAGGCTCCCTCAATACAGGTTCACATTCAGATTAGTTCACTGCTCTCTCTTGCAACATATGTGGCTCAGGAGCAGGGAAGTAACCTGTCTAATGGATCTCCCTTTTAATTATCCTTACTTCCTCAGTGAAGTGTTGCCTGGCGTTTCCTGGCAGAATTAGTTGCTTCCTCTTCTGGGTTTTCACTTATTATGTTGTAGTGCAATGATCTGTGCGCTCTCTGAGGCAGGAGTCTCAAAAGAAGTCATACAGATACATGTGTAGAAGGATAATATTTGAAGTATTAATCAATGTGTTTAATGTGTTTTCTCCCTTGGTATTTCCTACTTCACAAACCCACTCCTCCCCTGCTCTTGAGCAGTTTAGCAGAGGTCTAAACAATGGTTTTGTGGAATAATACCAAGCAGGTTTTTATCAACACCCTTCCTAAACCTCCCAACCTCCTGTCACAAAAAAAAAAAAAAAAAAAAAAGAAACAAAGAAAGAAGAAAGAAAACCACGCACACACAGAACAAAACAAAAAACCCAAAACAATCTCTTGATTGGACATCCAAGGCTGAAAACTGAGAAAAATGGAGTGGCAAAGAGTCAGTTTGATGGGAGAGTGACCCTGGCCTGTGCCTTTCCCTCTAGAAGGCAGGGAGGTAGCAGCTCTGCAGGCTCTCCTGTGGCCAGCATGGCATGGGGACGATTGAGGAAAATAAATAGCCAGGGTCAGGGAGGACTAACAGCAAGCTTGCTGCTTTCTGAGGTCCATGGACATAGGAGAGCAACCGAATTTTCCAAGCCCCTGGGAAAGCTAAAGCACCAGCATAAATAGGAGGTGCTGCGGCATGCTGCTCCCCCCCCCCCAGGGCACACGGGGATGGACGGTGCAGCCCTCGGGCAGATGGGAATTTAGCACTGTAGTCACCGACACTGTGAGGTGATTATCAAGAACCAGACAGGACAATATTCTTTTCAGAGGATGCCAATGTGGCCATATGCCAACTGAGACCAAGCCATCTTCCCTGATGTTCCTAAGCATTCTTAGAATTTAAATGGAGCTATAAAGAAATATGGATTAATAATAACTGCAAGAAATTCCACAGGATAGCACTTTTCATGAACCATGAACTAATCTAAGACTACTGGATAGATTAAGTAATTTCACCCTCACAACCAGCCTAGGAGGTAGATATCGTTCTTCTTAATTTATAGGAGAAACTGAAGCTTAGCGAGGGTAAGTAACTTGCCCATGTTGCTCAAGGTGCCCAGTTTGGTAAAGGGCAGTCTGGCTGCACAATCTGTGCTCAGATATTGCAATCTGGCATACGTGGGCACTGGGCATGGCACCGTCCTTACCCCATGTAAATATGTACTGAATGTGTGAATGAATGAATGGTTGTATCTTGGGTTCCTTATACCTGTTACTATTGTTCCTTTAACATGACTCTATGGCAAATTACAGATATAAATTCTTTCATCTAAAAGGGCAACATTATTCTAATGTGTTTTTAAATAAATGTCTTGCATACAAATATTTTAGATTAAGGAATGAATGTGGTTTGCTTTTTCTGTTATTTTACTTAAGACATTCCCCTACTGACTTACCTTTCCTCAGCCCAAATCTGATTTTTAAGATATTCTTTTTTATTCTTCCTTACCTCTGTTCACATCTTCTATTATAATTATCTCTTACTCAATCTTAGTGATTTTAAAATCCTTACCTGTCTAAATTAGGAAGGATGACATTAAGATCTCCTAGTTTCTAATTTACTACATTATATAAAGAATTTTTAATAATTTATGATTGATTCTTTAACACAATACTTATTCATAGAACTGACTAGTGGTAATAATTGTAAAGCTAAAATACTGAAAAGTTTAACCATATATAGCCGTGTTTTATTTAATTCCCAAAGAAGTGTGGGCAAGATAAATAGAGCCCCAAAGTGAGAGGTTTTCATAAGACAGAAAGAGACATGCCAGGGAAGTGTCCTTCCAAAACACCCATCTCCTCCAATCACCAGCTCTCAAGTGTCTTGGCAGAGAAAGCACGAGTGGCCCTTAGAGAATGGTGATGATGTAGACAGACATGGAGGAGGAAAGATGACATTTCAGGTAAGGAGCAGAACATGAGTAAATGAATAAATGGGCTAGGAAAAAGCAAGGTAAACATACCCTCATACTTCCTTCCTGGACACACACACACACACACACACATGCACAGACATATATATGTATATACATTTACATGCACATACACACATGTGTAAATATATGTATATTTATTTTTCAGGGTTTCTTGAGATTTTGACTAAATAGTGAGATACAGGCATACTATAGAGCAGGAGTTGCAAAGCAATGGCTGCCTGTCCCTTAAGGGCAGGGAGGCTCTCCAGTTTACCAAAGTTCTCAAAAAGCCCTTTGCTCTCATTACAGGCCTGGTCTCTGTAAGCCTGTGAATCTATGATCCCAGGGCAGTGTTTCTCAACCCTATGTGTTGCAAATCTTAGGGAACTATTAAAAATATCAGTAACTGGGCTTCATCTTAGTCCAACTGAATCAGAATCCCTTAGTAGGGGAGGAAGGGCATGAACATGGACATTTTCTATGTGTAGCCAGGGTTGAGCACCACTGTCCGGTGAGCTCTTATTTGCTAGGTTAACGCAATTCCTTTAACACATTGACTACCATGTGAGTTGTATTTAACTCAAGCTAGTTTTGAGCCCAGGGCCCCGTGAAACAAAACCCTGCAGTTGGTTTGTGAAAATCTTGTCGATGTTCTTATTGTTACAATTAATATTGACAATTTGATTCTAAAAACATGGATTGCATTGCATATAACTCATGCAAAGAAAACAATCAAAAATAACAAATTAGAAAGGATAATTTTGGTTTAATAAAGAACTATGGTCCCAGGGAAAAATTTATTTTCCTAGTGTGGCAGTCAATGTGTTAAAAAAATTTTCCCCTACCAAGTAGTAGTTCTTAATCCTGGCTTCACATTACAGCTGTCTGTGATGCTTAAAAAAAAAAAAAAAACAACAACAAAAAACTGATGCAAGGACCCACTCTCAGAAACTCCAATTTAATGGGTATAAGGTGGACAGGTATTCCTAATTTTGAAAAAATTCCTCATTTTAATGGGCAGCCAGGGTTGAAACCACTAATACAGAGAGTTAAAGCCACAGAAGGACTTTTAATAAAATGACACAAAATGGTAACACAGGGTGCTAAGGTCAGAGAAGAGAAAATTAGAAGGCTATTAAGTAGTTTAGGTTTACATTAATAAAGATTGGAACCAGGCATATGGGGGTAGGATGGAAAGAAAAGAATGCATGGCAGAGATGTTGTGGAGATGTATACTATTAATATTATTACAGATTAGAAAAATCCTCCTGCAATTTCCTAATCTCACACTGAGCTTCAAGCAAGTCTGAAATCTGACATCAAACGACTTGAGAGAGCAAACAAATAAACAAACAGGACAAAGTGAGATTTATTGCGAAGTAGTGCTGTGCTGGTAGCTCCATTAAACACCCAACGGCAGCAAACACATCTCCCCTTTGGAGAAATCCAGACACAACTCAGGCAGGTTTCAGGGAATTCCCCATGATAAAATTCCCAAAAAAAAAAAAGGGGGTGTCTCATGGACAAATAATAAAAAACACACAGGAAACAAGGCACCTAAGAGAAAAAAGCAGACTTACAAAGCTTTCAGATACTGAAATTATCAAACATGGGATCTAAAAGTAGTATGTTTGAAGTGTTTAAAGAAATAAGAGACTAAATATATAAAGAGCAAGGGACTATTAACAATGATCAAACAGCTTTGAAAAAGTAACAGAAATTTGAGAATAAAAAATATAATGATTAGAATAAAAAAGTCAAAGGGTACATTTAAAAGTGATTAGACACAGCTTAAGAGAGAATTAGTAAACTCAAAGATAAATCTAATGAAATTATCCCAGATCTAAAATATGAATTAAAAGACATATATAATATAAAAGAAAGGTTAACAAATACGAGATAGTGAGAAAGATCAAGACACAGAGTTCCAAAAGGAGAGAAGAAAGAGAATGAAGCAGAGGCAATACTTGATGATATAATGGTGAATATTTTCTAGGACTGATAAAATACATCAACTCAAAGATTTATTAAGTCTGACAAATTCTAGGTAAGATTAAAAAAAGATATCCATTTCTAGTCATAGCAGAGTGAAGGTGAAGAACACCAAAAGACAAAGATAAGATCTTTAAAGGAGCTAGAGAGAAAAGCCTGAGTAAATAACTTCTCAACAGCACAATAAAGCTAAGAGAATATTTAGTCTCACCCCAGAATTATAAACTCAGCATAGTTATCCTCAAAGAACAACTGAGGAATAAAAGATACTTTCAGATAAGTTTGTCACCAACAGTTCCTCACTAAGCAATTCTTAAGAATGTATTCAGGCAGAAGAAAAGTTCTAAGGTGTAAGAGGGAAAAATAAGCAAAGAAAGAACTAGATGTGTGTGTAACTTTGTACATTAAAATCACTACGGTAATTACTTAACAATCAAAATAGTGTTTAAGTTTCAAGTAGAAATACAGAATGAAAGACATGGTAATTATTAATCAAGAATGGTAATTGTTTATGCGTGGTACATTTCTGCAGTGAGTTTTAAGAATTTTCTTATTTGGACTTTTCCGTACTGTACTGCTTAAAGCATTTATAATGAACATAAAACATGTTCTCAAAAAAGGTACCTGCCATTCTTTATTTCCATTTCTCCTTTGTAACATTTACCTCTGGCAAATTTTATTTGATTAATGTCCATTGTAAGCTTCAAATGGGCAGAGACTGTGTGTGAATCTCTCCTCACCATCACATCTTCAGTGTTTGATTCACTGCCTGTATGTAATGTATGCTCAAGCAGTATAAAATGAATGAATAAAAGACTTCATATGAATTGCATATGGAGCCTGTATTAGTTTGAATGATGGGCTCCCAAAATATAGCTGCATCTTAATCCTTAGAACCTGTGAATGGTACCTATTAGATGGCAAAAAAATTTCTGTTGTTTCAGGCTGCCAAGTCTGTGGAAATATGCTAGAGCAGCCATAAGGAGCAAACATAAAGTAAAGAGGAATCAAACAAGATAATTTGAAGCTAAGTGTGAGGGAATAAACATACCAATCAGAAATAAAAGCATAAAAGAATTTAGGGGAAAAAAACAAGAGTTTGAATTTAGGTATGTTTTATTTTAGAAAATGGCAAGGACACTGCACAAATATGGAGGCTTATGTACTTGTCTCTCTTCCAAGACTATGGGCTCCTAAGGATTATACCTTTTTTTTTTTTTTTTTTTTAATTATTGGTAGCTACCTATCATACTACCATTTAGTATATGTTTTTTGGGATAAAAGACCCATTAAGACAATAGACTTTTTTGCTATAAACACTTGAAAGAATGCCCTACATTGGGTTTATGGATAATGAGGAAATCTTAAACATCCAGGCTATATGTTATACTGATTATAGTGGTTAATCAACAGTTGACTATATCTAGTACTTACCACAGGACCTGGCTTTAGACGAAGCTCAATAAACATTTTTAAATGAATGAATGAAACTAAAGAAGCAAGAATTACTAGGTGTTGTCCTTAAAAGTAATCTGGTTATTTCTTAAAATTATAAATGTAGTAGACAATCCAGAAATTCCACTGCTAGGTATCCATCCCCCCCCAAATAAAAACATATGTCCACAAAAAGACTTTTAAGCAAATATTCAAAAGGGCATTTTTCATATTAGCCAAAAAAGAGAAAACTATCCAAATGTCCATCCTATGTTAAATGAATACACAAAATGTGTTATATTCATACAATGGAATATTGTACACCATTAGAAGGGAAAGGACTATTGATACATGCTACAACATGGATGGCCCTCAAAAACACTGTCGTACATAAAAGAAACTAGATACAAAAGACCTCATAGTGTATGAATCAATTTATATGAAATGCTCAGAAAAGGCGAATCTATAGTGAGAAGTAGTAGATAAGTGGTTTCCCGGGACAGGGGTGACGGGCATATTGTAAAACTGGATGTGGGATGGTTGTGCAACTCTATAAATTTACTAAAAATCACTGAATTGTATGTTTAAAATGGGTGCATTTTTTGATATATAAATTATACATGATTAAATCTGTTTTTTAGAAAGAGTAATGTGCTTAAAAATATGACAATTATATAGGTAGAAAGTGCTTCTTATCAAATCATATCTTTAAAGCTATATAACTCCCGCTAAAATGGCACTGCTGTTCTTAAGCAAAAGCTCATGGCAGCCATCTTGTTAAAAACGGAAATAATTTGTGATATTTACAGTGTGGGTGCTTGATGTAAGAGATTCAAAAAAAATTTCATCCAGGTTTAGTAATACTCTAACTAACAATCATAAAAATGTGAAGGGACATTTGGTAGCCTTTTATAGACTTCATTTACAAGGCAGATGCTGCTCCTTAGAAGTGTTTGTAGCTTAATTCCATTTTTCTGTACAGTATGTACTTGTTTTGGGTAGGCTGAAAATGAAGATGAAAAAAGATGACTTTATTTAGCTATTTCTTTTCTTTTCTTTTTCTAGGAGAGTGAAGAAAAAAATTGATTTTAACCAATAGAGATAGCAGGCAAAAGTGATAGTCCTATGTGAGCTACTGAAGTACTCTGTATAACTTACTACTAAGAATAGCTAAAGTTTATTAAGTGCTTACTGTGTGCCAAGAGCTCTGCTAACGCAATTACATGTATCATCTTCTTTAATTCTCAGAACAATCCTATACTGCAGTTGACATTATTCCCATCTTATAAAGTAGAAAACTGAAGTTAGAGAGCAGGTAACTTGTCTGTAGGCACAAAGCTGATAACTGTGGCAGCCAGAACTGTAGAGACCAGACCCTACAATGCTGTAACTATTACTGGGCCATTAACTGTAACCATAGAATTAGTATAAATTTACTATTTAAATTCAGGAAACTGATAAACATATTTTTTAAATGTTTTAAAGGAATTGAACTTACCACACTGATAACTCCCAAATTTCTATCTTTAGTCTTGACTGCTCATCTTAATAGCAGACTTGTATATATATCAGCTTCTAACTTGAAATCTCCACTTGCATGTCTAAAAGATATCTCTAACATAGTACGTCCAAATGTGAAATTATTAAAGCGTTTGCTACCCAAATATTCCCCATTTCTGTAAATTGCACTTTCATTTATCTATTTACTTAGGCCAAAAACTTCAAAATATATATCCTGACCACTTTTTATGATCTTCACTGCCACTACCCCAGTCAAACCAGCACTATACTTGTCTGGATTACAGCAGTAGCTTTCTGCATTCATTAAGTAGGTTCACTGCATAAAATGGATCAAAAAATGTATAAGGCTCATGCAAGAGTACTAGGCAGGTAGATAGATCAGAAGGGCAGTCCTCTTCCATGGGGTCATTCAAGATCAGAAGCCAAAGGAGGCACTGCCATTTTCAACAAGTGCCTTCTATGTCTTCCCAGACAGAAGGAAAAAAAAAAAGGGGGAAAATGTGAGTGAGACATTTTTATGGACCAAGCCTAGAAGTGGCCCACATAACCTCTTTTAAATTGTTCCCAAGAAAAAGAAAGACATGTTGTTGAACAGCTGACATTTTCTTCCATACCTCCTTATTCTAGAACTCTGGCTCTTGGGTAATAATTCTGAAATTGGGGAAACAATTTCTCCCATAAAAGTATCCTTGTTAAAACCAAGGATTGACTGTGGTAGGTAAAGAGGGGCAGTAGTGTAGGGACCATGTCTAATTTCAGAGGGGAAACCCTTTCCTAAAAGAAACAGCCTTAAGAGGTGCCACCTAAAACAGAAATATTATGCTAAGTCTGAGGACAGGTGGCAGTGGCAATGACATTATACTAACAGGTTTACTGGAGTGGTATTTGCTAAAGAAGTACCTTAGGGCTTTGTTTCACTTCTATAACAGGAAAATGATTTTGGGGTGCATGAAAACATATACACTGAGTCATGGAGAGCTAATAATAATCAGTTAAAGGAAAGTTGCACATTTTTTTTTGGTGGTGAAAGAAATGACAAGAGTTCTTCACTGAGTCTCTGGGACTCAATCAATTATTTTTACATTAATAACTGTTTATAACATGTGGGTGGAAGGAGGAGAATGTTAGTGATATTAGTTTTCAGTTGAAGAGACATCGTATTTTAGGAGACAAAGATGGCAAGAGCACCTTTTCGTTTTTGACTATGTCCACAGAGAAAGTTACCAGAAGTGAAAGAACTGGTAAGAAGTGGTTTCAATGAAGGCAGTACAGTAATGAAGATAAAATAGGATTCTAGGCAATAAATCTTTTTCTACTCTGTAAATACCCCCCTTTCAACATAAAGGCTCTTTAAAAAGAAATAAGAAAACAAAGCTTTCAGAAGGGGCTTGATACATTATTTATGAACTTATCAAGTGAAAAAAACACCCACTCAGACATTTTAATAAAAACTTTCAACTAATGTATCTAATTTTATTGGTATTTAAAAAAGCCAATTATGAACTGGAAAGTTATTGTTTGTTAAACTGCTACAACGGCTTTCTGCAAATAGAATGTTTACAAACCACTTGGAATCACTTTTCCAAAGTTTCAGTTTCTGAAGGTCAAATAACTATGTAACTGCTTAATAAAGAAGCAAAGAAGTACCTCTAAATGTCTCTCAGCTCTGATGGGCTTATATTCTGCTCCTTAGGTGAGGTATTAGCAAAGCTTATTTATTTTCATTTCCAAGGCTTTTATTTGCTCATTCCCTTGTGGTAAAGCTGATTTCCATGATGATTCCCTTCTTAATTTTAATACCCTTTTTACTCATCATATAGACATAAGAATTTTCCATAAAATAATGAAATCCTTGCAAAGGAAATGAAGACAACTCAGAGAGTAAAGTAAACTAGCTCTTTTTTCAATTAATTGATCCACTGTCATGTGCATATAAGATTTTTTTAAACCTAGGAAAATAAGGTTAATTAACATAAAAAAGCCGCACTCATCTAGATGCTGAATTTTGTATTTTACCCATGCTGCCTTAAGTGCCTTGATTTCCCAGTAATGACCTAGTTCTCCTAATGAGGAACATTAACCCCTGGCTGTAGCTGTCCAGGACTTAATTGTCAACTCCGCTGAAATAGGGGAGTTTGCCGATCAGCAGGTATGCGGTATATTAACTCATGTCATTTCAACCCCTAATAAATAAATCTGTTGCTAAGGCAACAGGGAGATCAGCTCTATCAGTATTCTCCCCTCCCAGTAACCAGCTCCCCCCGCCTCTTTTGGAGGAAACTGCCTTTCACACCAAGCTTAGGAAAAAAAAAAAAAAGGAAATTAACTACATGTAACCATAATTAGAAGTAACATCATTCCTCATCTTAGAAACATATCTAAATTAATAAAAAAGGACAGCAAAGAGAGAAATGCTTTTGACTAAGATCATGAGAAATTATTTCCCTTAACGGGAGATACACACTATGAGTACATATATCTGAGTAAGAACAAATCTCAAACATTTTACCTTTTTGTGTTTCTGAATTTTCCCCTTCTTTTGTTTAACCAACAAATGATGCTAGCTCAAATAGTGCTGAAATAGCTAATTAGTTGCATAACCAATAAAGACCATACAAGGGGGAAAAACCCTTACATAATTTATAATAGTTATTGCTATTCTACCTTGGAAATCTTCAGTGTGATTGAGTGAGAAAAAAAAAAAAAAAAGAAACAAAAATAATATGGTCACTTAACCTTAGCCTGGGTAACCTAGAAGAGCCATAGGATCTCGTTCACTTGGGATTTTAAATGAGAGTTTAGAAAGTGATTTCAATGGATTGTTTTAAAATGATTTAACATCTGGATTATGGTGGAGGGGCAGGTGAAAAAATAATCTACAGGGATCTTCCCTTCTGGATTTATTTTTCAATGATAACTTACAAATTATGTTGGTTTTAATCAGTTTGAGCTTTTCTGCTCAAACACTACTACCCTTCTGTTAAAACGAATTACTTTATTTTAACAAACTCCTGCAGGATTTGTATTTACAATTCCTGTAAAGGTGTTTCATAAAAACAAACAAACCAAAAAAACATAGGTTTTGTAAAAGGGAGGCTGATCACATGACCACCTCCACCTGTCATTTGGCAAATTGAATTCCTCTGTGTTTTCATTGTCATCTTTCCCAGGAAGAGAATACTTGTCCTCAAATGGACTTCCTGAGCATGTGATAGTCAGTCACCAAACAGTCACCCTATAATTCATCATCATCGTTAACTAACATCGACGAAGTACACCCATATGTCAGGTACTCTGTCTAGATCTGTTGAAAAAAATCCCCCCAAACAAAAGAAAGTTTCTGTCTCAATCCTGGAGGACTTCAGGACCTAAAACAAATGACACCTTATAAAACAGGAAATGAGTAGGGCTTGGAGGCATGTGAAAAGCACAAAGTTCTGCTCCACGTTTACACGGTGCACTGGTCTGCACAGAGCCCTCGGTGCATGGAAATTCCTGGTCAGGGGGATTCGCACATCACTGGAATTTAAATCAGGGAGGATGTCAGTGGAAGGCAGAGGATTTCAAGGCATTGCTAAAGAAATGTTATGGTAGCCACTGTCATGGAAAGGTAGAAAACACCATACATTAAGAGCAACAGGGATATAGTACTGAAAAAGGGAGGAAAGAAAAGGCTAATTAAAGAGAAGTTAGGTCAACTGCAATGGACTATTTCTTCCTAACAAATGGAAGAAAGGCTTAGTGACTAGAAAGGAGAAATACATTTAAACATACACATACTCATATATATGACATAAAATGTATAAAAAGAAATAGACTATCTACCTACCCACCTACCAATCCACCTATCCTTTCATCTATCCATCCATATCACCTATCTTTCTACTTCCTAACTCACCTACCCCTGACCTGTGCTTGTGAGTAAAGTCTGGTATAAGAAATTGCTCTAAAGAGTGCTGACACAAGGACACAGGGGCAGACATGGGTCTTGAGCCGCTGAAGATGACGGTCATAAGCATACCACAACCAAACAGCACCATTTTCAATAATTAGTATGTTTATGAAATGAGTCAGGTTTAGCAAACTTTTCAACCATGTTAAATAGGAAAGGGTAACAAGGGATTTAGTTCATGATGTTCTAGAGAAAACAATACAAAGATAATAATGACTATAGGTGTGGCAGTTCTTTATGCTGACATGGTATGTTAGAAAGGTAAAGACAATCCAAGAGGCAATGACAAATGAAATGTTGATTCTATATTTATTCTCTTCATATCTATGGTTTGGAAAATAATCACCAAGGAACCTATACATGGAATTTTGTAAATTATAAATGGGATTTAGTAAGGGTATTATTTTGAACACAAATTTCCTAGTATCTATTTTCCTACTACTTATTTAAAATCCTGGAATAGATTACTACAGATTCATTGGTAGTACTATGATAGAGGACAAAATAAAACTATTAGGCACACAGTAATATTAGCCAGGTATTTGATTTCATTTTTTTCAATGATTCTAGTAAAATTCTTTACATACCTTTTTGTTTTTAAAATGCCACAGTTCATTTTAAATTCTTTAAGGACAAAAACAAACCAACCCACCAGCAAACAAAACTGCCCCCAAAAAACTCTAGGCAAAAAAATATAACTGAAGAAAACTTGTCATCCAATTGAAAATGACTATAAACAATTAGAGTCTTATTATTCATGTGAGCTTTGACTGTCCAATTGATGAATAAACACAGAACTGGTTAAATGATCCCTTCCTAAGAGATATTGGCCATTATTCCTAGTAAATCTGAGAATTAGATACTTATAATACTTCTTACATTAAAGATTATTTAATGGAAATGTGAAAATGGATAGGGCTATTGGAAAGCACCTATGAAATTATCTGTTTTAGAGACTGGAATAAGTAAGATGGATTGTCATAGGTCAGAGGAAGCTTTGGTGGCATGTGCTGAAAGGCAGATGGCCAGAGTACATGACCATCTTTTCCAGAACTGTTATTCTGTGAGGATCATTCTTCTCCTAGAAAAACAGATTTATACATAACACTAGAACAGAACAAAGAACGTTAGTGTCCAAAACCCAGCACTCTGCCTTTCTGTTCACATCCTGGCATGGCACCCAAAACTGACCTCCAAAAGTATTCTATTATAAGGTAATGACCAGTAAAACCTGAAAGATTTAAGATGGCCTATTTACCAAACTTTTCCTAAGTTATCTCAGTAACAAGAAAACCAAGATAAGTTTACTTTGGCCTGAAAAGCATATTATCCAATCATCCAAAACACATCTTTTCAGAAGGCAGTCATCAATTTTGTTTTCAAAGCTGTATTTTGAAACCTCAGAGAGTCAAAGAATGAAAAAGAGTAACTTATTTTACTACCAAGTAATAAAGTATAATTTTCCATTTTATATCAATCACTTTTTTTCAGTTAGAAATCGCCAAAGTTTCTAAAAATATAGTATGTCAAATTCTTTCAATATTATGGCACATGTTTGACTTCAGTGATTTACCTAAGTATGTTTCAAAACTGTTTCTATTTCTGAATGACTGGTCTTTTTCCTTTCCAAATTCACACCCTTAATTATATCAACTTTGCATAAATCGATTTATCCATTACTTTACAGAAAATGCTGCAAATACCATACAGCTCATAAAAAGTCATTCTACTTTTAGTGAAGAGCTTTGACAGTTTCTCCACATCCAAAGTGATAGAACTTGTAACTACAACTACTCAAATAATTTCAAAGGCCTTCATATTCCTCACAGCCCACTCCTACCTTATTTTTCCTAACCAGAGTATCCCTACTTCATAGGGGTTTAAGATCAGAACAGAATTTTTTGTAGCAAAGATCTCTATCCTGTGGCTTCCTAAACTACTTAGCCTATGTTGAGAGAAATCCTGTTTGGTCTGAGAGAGTTTTCTTATATATGATAAACATGTGTTTGCTATCAAGTGCTAAGCCAAAAACTGTAATATGTTAACATTCAGGGCAAGAAAATTTAGTCTATGAGAACTAAAAACGAGCCAATTCCAATAGCCATTCAATTCAAATATGGCTGGTGGCAGCCATATTTTTATATAAATCATTATCATTTCCATTGGACAGTGGTTCTCACAGGGTAGACTGTGAATTCCTGAGAGTATTCAGGACCTGTTTAAGTTGCCTGCAAAGTCACCTTATTTTCGTAAGGATCCTTAGATGTGATTTGCCTTTTTCACTGTGTTGACATGTGCCCCAATAGTGCAAAAGCACTGATGGGTAAAAGTGCTGGTGCCTTAGCGGTTTTACCCAACAAGGGGTAAATCAAGGCAATGGCACCAAACTGAACCAGCAGGATCATATTCTTCACCACTCACACATGTAGTAAGTAAAAGAAAAAAAAAAGAAAAGAAAAACATGTCTGTTTTACTTAATGTCCTTGAGGAAGCAGTAAAAACCACTAATTTTAATAAATTTCATCTCTTTAATAGATATCTTTTAACATTCTTTATAGTTAAATGGGAAATATACACAAAATACTTCTACTGCATACTAAAGTACAATGGCTGTCTTGAGGAAAAGTATTTATACTATTGAGTTGTGAGCTAAACAATTAATAGCTGTCTTTTTAAATGAAACCCTGAATTTACATCAAAGAATAGTTGATAGACAAACCATGCTTAATCAGACTTGGCTATCTGGCACACAGCACCTCAGATATGAACCACATGAACCTGTTACTTCAAGGAAAACAACTGATAATATCTGTTGTAATGATAAATTCAAGCTTTTAAGTAAACATTAGAATTTTGGAAAAATTGTATTTATACTCTTATCTTAACAGCTTCCTAATACTCAGAAATTTCTCTTACGAGATCAGTGGCAATATTAACAAATATAATTTTTAAATATTGAATAATAAATTATGCCAACATTTGGAAGATCTACATAACTCAGTGAACCTATATTTTTCAAGTCACCAATGCATGATATCGCAACATCCATTCAAACTGCAAGTAATTAGAGCATAAAGAATTCATCGATGTGGTTTCAGATTCCACATTACTGCTAACCTTTAAGGAACTCCTACTTGCCAAGTTCTGATATAGTATCAAAGAAGAATACCCACAAATATTCTGAATAGGTCATTAAAACTCTCCTCACTTTTCCAACTATATCTCTTTGTGAGGCAGAATTTCCTTCATGTACTTCTACCAAAACAACATATTGCAACAGATTACTTAAGCAGATATATGAATCCAACTCACTACTACTTAAACAGACATTATAGACTTAAAGACATATAAAATAATGTTGCTCTTCTCATTAATCTTTTTTGTTTTGGAAAATATAGTTATTTTTCATAAAATGCATTATTTATGTTAACATGTATTGAGTTCTTTATTGTTCTTTTAAAATAATTTAATATAGATTTAAAAACATTTTCCTCAGTTTTAGTTTCTAATACAGTAAGATTGATAGGTATAATCTCAATAAATAAAGAGCTGTTTGGTGTCCCAATAATTTTTGAGAGTGTGATGTGATCTTGAGATCAAAGAGTCTGAGATTTGTGGTCTTGAGAGAGTGATCTTTCAATGTATTCTAAACTTGTTTTTATTTCTTGGTCCCTCCCACAGTGTGTCTTTTGTGCCCATTATAATAAAAAGAATATTTACGAAAGGGTTGGAACCTGGCATAATATTATAATATTTGTATAATATTTGGGAAGAAAATTGTTAAAAAAAGCAAGCATTGCCAATTGCAGTCTATTTTTTACACGTCTTTCTCTATAAGTCATTTCTATTAACCGTGCTTTGCTATAGATGTTTATAACAAAACATTAAAGACTGAGTAGAAAGAAGAAAACAAATTACTCTGCAGAGAACCCAGAAACTCTGCTAAAATACTGTCAGTTATTTATCTACTGTCAGCAGAGGTTGCACACTATAATCCTTGACAAGCTCAGATTCAGAAGGAATGAGGAGAGGGGGCAAGCATTGCATTTAAGGGCCTGTTCTCATGCACAGACATTTTAACACAGATTTAAAGCCAGAATGTATCTTCTAGAAAATGTCACTTTTGATTTTGATACATATTCTAGCAAGTAGGCTCTACATTTGGTTGACTTAGTACGAGATATGTTAGAGGCTAACACTATATTTTAGACCATTCATGATCCCAGCGTGGAACTAACACAATGAGGTCAGCATCACTTCATTTTTAGAGTTGGCTACCGCAACTGCATGATTTCATGGGCATATTTTTTATGATAAGGAGGAGGGTTTTATTTTTGTTTTGTCAGGCAAGGTAATGACAGGGTGTAAGAACCCTATTGCCCTCTTCAGTGTTCATTTCTCCTTTATGTTGTTAGGGGAAACAAGCATCAATGCATTCTCCTGTCCTGAAATACCTTCTCTCTGGAAGAGATACATGGCCAAGGTAAAACTGCAATGAACTGAAAAGCTTCCTGCAGCCTACTCTAAAGAACCCCCCCTTTGCAAGCAGGGAGTTCAAGTTGCTCTTAATACCGACAAGAACATGTGAAACACAAGGATGGGGAAAGCTCAGCCTAAGAGGGTTGAATAAGAAACACAACCCTGCTCATTTCTAGGAGAAACCATAGTTTCCTTCAGAATACAATTCGTATTGACTGGTCAATTATATGGCTTCCACCCATACGATCAGGGGTCTAAATAAATGTGTGCTTGTAGCTGGGGATGTTTGATGAATGCTGAACCAGAATCTTAATTTTCTAATTCATATTCACCAATTAAAAATAAACTGTATTTTTATGAGCAAATTTACATAAATCAGATGATAAAGCATCTACCAGTAAAGGGTAGGAGTTCAGCTCACAATATTTGCATAAATTCTCCTAAAGAAAATATAGGCGTTTTTAGATTTTCATTGAAGAGTCTTGCTGCGTTGGAACTCTAATGGGCTTAGAACAGTAAATTTTGAAGAAACTGATTGCTACCCCTGTAGCTAGTAAATGTCTGCCTAGACCCAGTGGCATTTGAAAAAAGTGTTTTATCATAAAATTATCCCAGCAGAGTCCATTCTGCAAGATAACATCATCATCATCATCATCATCAGTACTCCATGCAGGACCCAACAGCTCTGGCACAATATTGCCAGTCATTTATCTGTTGTCAGCACAGGTTACACACTGTAATCCTTGACTGCCTCGGAATTAGAATGTCTTTGATGTCCCCACAAGAGTTTTTTGCCCGAAGGCTTTACCAATGCTCGGCGGCTCAGTGTTTATTCCTCGTAATCTTCCTCTCATCTCCAGGCTAGCAGTGACAGATGGTTATGGGCACACAATAGTATTAAGAGTTTGATATTTTTTTTTTATGCTGTGCTCTCTGTACAACAAATAGCTATCAGACGCGGGCCAGAGAGCTGACATGGCTCGCTTAGGTAATGGCAAACAAACAGCTCGGGTTGATGCTTTCTGTCATTTCCCCTCCTAACCCTGCTTGTTTTCATTGTATACTCTCAAAGGTAAACTATATTAACCTTATAGACTGTTATTAAAAAGATATATCTATATGAGCATAAAGTGCTTTTCTTTTCTCTTTTTCTTACTCTTTTGATTATGAAAGTAATACTGCTGACATATTGAACAAATATCGAATGTCAACATAAATTTTTAGTGTGTGATAATATCCCCCTTCATATAGCTGTGTGTCAGGCGGGAACTCGCGGATGATGCATAGCAGTAAATAACCCAAACAAAATTAGTTCTCTTGTCAGCTTCTACCTTGTATGTCCCCAGGCATCAGTAAAATTGACTGCACGCTAGATTTTCAAAATTAGCCCTAATGTTAGCTATGTGTCTGGCAACCTCCAAGTTTCCAATGTTCTACTATATTACCCGTAAGGATGAATGTGTTACTTTTATATTTTGGCATTTACTCTTGCTGATGCGGCTTTTTTCCCTCTTCTCCAAATTAAAAATAATTTAGCTTTAACAATAAGAATGTGCACAAACATAATGCTGCATCTCTTTAAGCAACTAACTTTAGGCAATTAAATTAAATTAAAGCAAAAACATACAAAGGAAGAGAGGGAATTATTCAATTTAATATTGTTAATTTTATTAACATAGCTGTCTTATTTTGTGCAAAGTACTGAATAACATGGTTCTCACTCTTTCCTCCATATTGCTGTTTTGTAACAGCAGTCTGCAAATTATTTAACATTTTTTATGATAACCCAGAACCAAACTTTTTAGAACTGATTTTCTTGCAATAAATATGACTTCAGAGACCACCAATGGTTAGCAGAATAAAAGCAAAGGCTTTTCGGAAGGGAGTAAATGATGACATCTATTTTACCTTGAAACAGGTTAATCTCATCCAGAGCCCTTGCATTTTAAAATAACATGAAGGAATACTAAGAACTTTGTCACATTCTAAGTCAAATATGATTTAAAAATAAATGTTACTCCCTTAGAAAGGCTCTGCTGGAAGTGTGAAGTTGAACAAACAAATCCAAAAACACATTCCACATCAACTTTCAATCCCTAAATTTTACGTTCGTACATTTAGAATCAAAGATGAAAATCCCTTTAGGTACCAGATGCTGCAGATCACTGGGAGGGCTTCTGGAGTTTTAATGTGCTGGAAGTCAAATCCTCGGCAAAGGCGCTTTGCCCGGCCGGTGTAGTGTGCTTATTACTTCACCTGCAAACAGTTGCTCTCAGAAAATCGGACCTAATGATCAGCCCAGCATCTCTGCAATAAAGAGACCATAATCTGTGGGGGAAGTGAACTCTAATCAGGCCACATGCAGATTAAACTAACTGGGAGGAATAAAAACTAGATTAAAATGTTCATGCCTAATACCAGAAGATTATCAGGACATTTTACCTCTTTAAATCCTAATTTATAGGAGCCAGGGTTAAGTTTATGAGTTTATATTTGGTGGGATTACACACCACAGTTGATTTTCCTCTGTTTAGAAAAGATTCAGCTAGATAGAAAGTATTTTGCTTAGCACAATACAGAGGCATTGGGGTGAAGGGAAATAGTTTCAAATGTACTGATACAGATCATGGTAAGTAAAATAAGGGCACCCAGCTGAAACTGGTCAAAGTAGTAAATAATGGAAATTGTTCTTATTTCATGGTAATACTGCTTTATCAATGTGCATATATGAAATAGTTTTGTGATGATTGCGTATGTGTGTATATATATAAAATACATATAAAATTGAATCCTATTCTGATACCTTGAAACTTCTTGAATAAGATTTGATTTCCTAGAAGTGCCTAGCTACTGTTAGTTGAGCAAAACACTGCAAATAATTATCTGCAATTCAAATTTAATCTAAGCACACAACCATTCATGTAAAGATATTGAGTAGTACCACCTCGGCACCACATAAGTAGTACTACCACAGTAAACTAACCTTTTTTTCTAAAGCTATAGCAACAGCAAATTAATAAGTCAATCATCAGTCAATCATATTTTCTATTACCAGGTCTATGTCTACAACTTTTACTAAACTAGCATGTCTTGACTTACCACCTGTGAGGCCAGACAATGTGTAGTGGTCTTTGGTGATCATCAACTCCATCCAAAATGTCACATGGATTAAGAGTCAGATCTTGTTTATTTTCCCCATGATGAGAGCTTGAATTATCTGATGAGTTGGACTTTTTCAAGTCTGACTCCTGCATTAGTGAATTACCCAGATTGCCTTGCTGTGCAGGATCAAGGCCAGCGGGTGCACTGTACTCTGAATTAAAATCCTTCAATAAATTCCTGGAATCTCTCTGCTCTGGTTGAAATGGAAGGTCCACGGATAAAGCAGCACCACCATTTCTTTTAAGGCTGAGCATCTTCTTTAAATGGGTTGTTTTGTGCTTGGGCATGAATCTGTTACAAAAAGGGAATGCAATGTACTTTTAGTGGAAAAAAATATGCAAAATTTGTCCTTTACCTTCCTGTAAAGACATAATGATTATATATAAAACTGAGAAAAAATAAAGATGCTATAACAAAAATTCTAGGAAAAGTGCAAGAAGTAGTGGCCACTAAGAGAAAGTTCAAAAGTTTGAAATCAGACCAGGCTGTTTTTGAATGGTTTCTAAAGAGTTTCTATGGCTATAAATCCTGCACTGCAAATACCATAAAACATAAGATTCGAGAGATGCTTTCTCACTCTCCCATTACTCATTTTGTGTTTTCCAATCACCAAACAGCTCAGTGCTTATTTTCAAGCCATACTTGTTCATTAACCTACAAAAATGTTTATACCTTTCTTGATTAACACTTGCCATTTCTGCTCAGTACTATTCTGTATTTCTGGCACCTGCAATACTTTTTATTAAATTGACCTCATCAATGTTTCCTAAAGTATATTTTAATATCTTTTCATTATCATCTTCCCCTTATATTCCTATACTTTATCATACAGAGTTTAAGATCTGATACTTATCGACAGAGAATCTAAATAAAGCGAAATCTTAAAAAATTCTAATATAACTTAAAACTTGTGAGTCATATGTACAAATAGAGGATTTATCCTCAAGGAACTCACCATCTTTTGGGGAGCAAACCATTAGTGCTTAGAATAGAGCGCGAGACAGACATGTGAATGGCCAACTAACCTATGTAGGAACATACTATGCACACAATGGACACTCCAGTTTTTTAAACCAAGGTGAGCAAGAGATTAATGCTGACTTGGGTATCAATAAAGGCTTAAAGAGGGTTGTAGGTGAAGCATCTTTCAAGGCAGGGAAGGGAAGTTCTGGAGTGAGAGAACAGTGTGATTAAAGAAAAAGGGGTGTGAAGGAACTCACACTCTTTGTGGAATAACATACAACCTGAAGAGGCTGACGCAGGTCTAGGACGTGAAGTCTGGAGGGGTAAACTGGGCCAGAGTATTAACTGAGTGCTTTCTGAGTTCCTGAGGCCCATCCAGAGACTTGGGTCCTCCTCCGAATTGTTGAGTAAGTAAAGAATAGAGAATACAGGCACTTAGGAGGTAGGTGGGAAGGAAAAACTATGGAAGGAGAGCAAAAAGGAATATCTAAGAGAGTAGAAAGAAAATCCAAGAAAGTAATATGATACTATTGAAATGAATCAAGAGCCCTCAAGGAATGTGTAAAACGGGAATCAAGAACCCTAAAAGAATGTGTAGAAGGGGGCGTAAAACACTGCAGAGGTGCTACAGTAGCAGGAACAAGCTTTTGGCCTTGTCACACCATGGTCACTGGCCACTGCGGTGAGCAGTCCCTGTGGAATGGCACAGGCAAAAACCAGACTGTAGGAAGTTAGTGTGTGTGAAAGTCAGAGAAGGGGGCAGACAGAAGGAGATGGAAGAGGAGAAGGGAGAGGAAGGTAAGGCTGTATTTTTTTTTCAATGGGGCACATGGACACAGGATAATTCACTTGGGGACACTTGCTAGGGACGTAAGCAGGATCCTGAAGCAATGGAAAAGTCTTACAAGATGGAAGTAGAAAAACAACGTATGTTATAGTGCAGGATTCTCGGCATGGGGGAGGAGGGGATGCAGGGCCTTGTAAAAGAAAATAAACCTAGCTTTCTTGCAAAGCTGAGGCAAGAAGGAGAGAAAAATGAAGCTAACCCCCCCCACCCCCCCAACAAACGAACCAGTTTTAAGTGGCAGGTGTGGAATCAAAGGAGTTGTGTCACTGAAGTGCTAGGCCAGGTCAACTATTTCAGGTGAGGTGAGTAAAGGTGGAGATGGGGTTTAAGAAGCGAGCTGAGGGACTGGAACAGTCACTGCAGAGACAGGGAGCGGGCACAGCTAGGGCTGAGAACAGGGGCCAGAGCAACACTCGGCACAGTGCGTCCACGGGAGGAAGCTGGAAACACAGTCTTTGGCTGTAGCATCCTATGCACATTCCAGAATCAGAAAGCTTGTTTGGGGGGCAGGGGAGGCTTCTGTGTTTGTTTCAATAAAGCCTTTAAATGTCTATTTTGATTTCAGATACCTTGAGAAAAATCAACGGAATATGTAAGAATCCTCCAAGTAATAAACAGATGATTGTATAAAGAGAGATAAAACACAAAGAATGACACTAGCCCCTTAAGTATGCCCTAACTAAATAACAAATTTAGTCCTTACTTTAAAATGGAAAGAAACCTGGGCATTTATAGATAGGAGTTTCAGACCTCATATTAGGGGGACGAATCAACTTTCTCCTGAAACAAATTCAAAATACCGAGCAAATTCTAAGGATCTAAAACACGACAACAAAAGTTCCCACTAATCATGACAAAACGTAAAAAAAAAAAAAAAAATGATGATCACAATATCTTCAACTTCTCCTAAACAAACGGAACAAATGGTAAGAGAAGGAACATCTGTACATATTTAGAAAACAAGTGAAGTAACCTATTTGTTTGTGTCGGATAAAGAATGCCAGGCAAGCTTAAAAGGGATTTTAACAGAATTATAAAAGAGTGCACGAAGGATTCCCAATAATAAAAAAAAAAATCAATGGGCATTGAAACAACATATCTTCATTTTAGAAAACAGTATCATGACCCATCTTACTCATAAAATCCATTTATATTGGCCAGCATGTGAGCAAAATAGCAAATTAAAAGAGACAGGAGATTGGCTAAAGGGTTGTAAACAATGGGAATTGGTAACTGACAAGGAATTTAGCTGTGGGCAAGGTGCTAGGCTTGCTTTTATTCCACACGTTTCCTAAATGTTCTCGAGGAAAAATAGAATCTCGTGTTAACACAGGTTGCGGAT
Source organism: Microcebus murinus (assembly GCF_040939455.1). Lineage (NCBI taxonomy): Eukaryota > Metazoa > Chordata > Mammalia > Primates > Cheirogaleidae > Microcebus > Microcebus murinus. Next base: position 26,375,932 of record NC_134111.1, read on the forward strand.
GACTGACTTGATAGGTGGTAGCGAATAAGGACAGGGCATGCGAAGATGCATAATAAAAACAGGGACAGTAACCAAAACAGCTTGCGGATCTCACGAAATTGAAAACAATCAAAATAAACCTTGAATGCAAGTAGGACACATGGAAAAACACTTTTAGCCCATCCTGAGTTTGACAAGATGAGCAAGTGCTGATTTGACCCAGCGAACTGATGCCACTTAGTCCAGGATCCTGTCATACAGGGAAGGAAGATACTAAGTCTGCCGGGATAGAATATTGTGCAAATGCTGAGTTCATCTAGGGCACCTAAGAACTGTGTATGTTCGAAAATTAGAGGGTTCTTAGCAGAGCAATAATCATGATTAAGGCAATGGAAGAATTGATTTATGAGGACAGATTAAAGGAGCTAAATATGAATAGCCTGGTTAAGTGACAACTAGAGGGGTACATAATAGGAGTCTCTAAGGAAAAAGAATAATTATTTAGCCTGGTACAAGGGGGTATAACTAGGAGTAATGAGATGAAATTAAGAATGGGAAAATTTAAGCTGAATTTCAAGAAAAACTCCCTGATGGTGTAATTTATTAGCTCATGGAATAAATCCCCCATGGAAATGCTATGGCTAGGGAAACTTAATAACAGAACTGGACAAAATACCAATAAATAATATAGATAACAATCCAGTACTTGAAAGAAGGTGGCTACAAGCTATGTTTTCCTTGTTTATAACATCTTTTCATATTTTTCTGTACTAGTTTATTTATTATAGTGATTATCACCAAAAGAAATGTTTAGGCAATTAGCTGAATCTAACAGGATCCTTCCTTTAGTTGGGGAAAGTTAAAAACACTTTAGTTCTCATATACTTTGCAGCAAGAATGAAAGCAGAAGCTGAAATAATTTTTTACTACTTTGTTTCAATAGAGCTGGTCTTGAAGCAGGCTGGACAAATGTATTAATATTTCTAATAACATACAAAACCAAACCTCATCTACCATCCCACACAGAGTCTACTCTGATTCTCTATGCCAGGAAACTAATATTTTCATAGATATGTTTAATATAAATAATTTATTGCCATAATAGAAATCAAAAAACTTTATTTCAGCTTTTCTAAATGTAGCTCTATGGTCAATTACTTCACATCAATACCAAGATCAAATAGGCATAATACTAACAAGCAGTTTGCTTAATAATAGTCACCACACTAATTAACCCATACAGAACATTCTTAATCAGACACTATTTATAATATACAGTTAAGAGAAGCCTGGCAATAAACTGTTCTATGCTGAAAAAGAAAATAATACCTTATTGATGGAGTGAAAACTGGCTATTCTATAGAACTGGACAGAATGTTTGTGATCTGGCATTAACTCAATGAAGTGTCTATGCAAATGGGCACATGTCTGAACACTTCCTTTCTCTTCCCCAGCTCCCAACTCCAGTGGAGGTGCTAATGAGAAGAGAAAAGGTCCTGAGGTAAGGAGTGAAAGAGAGAAAAGAAAGAGTCAGAAGAAAAACAGTGAGTTGCCTTTTAGAGCACACATCAGGTTTGCCATTTATTAATAATAACCTCTTTCATTTTTCATAAAGAAATGCTACTGCCCATCTTACCCACAGAACATCTCTCTGTTTCCGAATCTCTCAGAAGCTCCATCAGAACCTGTTTCTACTTTTAGAAATATTCTGATTTTTACAGTAATCATTTCCAAACTGTTATCAGCCATGGGACCCATGCACTCAACTTTTTTCCAACCGATAGTCAATATGTGAAACAGAAACACACAGCCTCCCTCCTGCCATCTCTCCTCTCAAACTCCCTTCCTCCCACCCTCTGTTCCCCAACACGGTTTTGGAGGCACTGCCAAAACCCCCAATACTATGCTGAGCAATGTTTAAAGACACAGCTGGAACAAGTATTCTCTAGACCTAAATTTACATCCCTCCTATCCTCTGCACGTCCAAACACACAAACCTAGAGCTGTATCTATAGGAATGACTAAATGCTTTATAGGATATTTGGTGGTTGATGTTTTTTTCTCTTGTCATCCATATCAGCCTTGAACCATATCTTCTGTCACATTTTTCACAGGTTCTCCTGATTTCTTTCAGAGTCCCTTTTGTCTGCTGATATGTCAACATTGGTATATGGCCTCTGGTTTGATCTGCCAAATGCCAGATCCGTAAGGAAAAAACTAGAGTTGAGAGATGTTTTTAATTACACCAAGACTAATGACAGGTAAAAGAAATGCTCTGGGCACCTTAGCTTATTTCTGCTAAAGTTGAAAGGCCACAGTATGTGTAGTTGACTCTCAGAGATAGTCAAGAGGAAGGCAGAGAGGTTAATGCAAGGCAACTTAGGACATTCATGTTGATTCATGTGCTGTTGAAGAGAATATCATAGTTGAAATGTATGCCATGGTGGAACCCACTGCTAACAACTGTCTTTTGGTAGATTTTAATAAAAAGTACTTAATACAGTATATGTAGAAGCTCATAAATAAATGCCCAAGGATAAAAGTCCACAAGACAGAGATTACCAATAGTCTTGCTTCTCAAAACACATTTGGAAGACAGCAGGTGAAGAAAAGATGATGCAAGTTAGTGGATGATCGAAGAGAAAGAGAAAGAGTGTCATGGATCAAAGATGATTCAAACTGGAGCCAGTGAAGAGCGAGAAGAGCGCTGGCACCGGGGTAGGGAAACCGGCCTGCACGTGGGGCAGGCCAGGAGAGGGGGAGTTAATGAAGCTCAGCATGTCTCTGTACAGCTTGGGTTTCGGGGAGGGAGGAGTAATGTCCCCCCAGTGTTGTGGCCTGTGGGCTGGTGCTCACGGTGGGTTTTGTGCAACACTAATTCCATGGGACACATGTAGGTGTTACACCAGAAAAGGTTTTATGAGAAAACAAATTTGGGAAATGCTGAGTTAAATAAAGTGAAACACTCCTTCACTATAGAACTTCCCAAAATACATGCTACTGTATGCTATAAATATGCTCGTTTCTTCATTCTTTTGTTCATTCAATAAATATCTATTGAGCACCTATTAAATGATGAAGCTACGTTTATGGCTTGCCGAACTTAATGCTCAATGGAGCAAGAAACCTGTACTCCGCACCCACCCTTCCCCTGGGAGAGGCGCCTTAAGAATTTAATGGTCAACAAAGGATACCCTGGGAAACACTACTTGAGACCCTAGGACGTACACAGCCAGAGCCTGAAAAGCATGGGACAGCCAGATGGGTGGTGGCATATTTTGTATAGCAGAGATGACAGAAGGAATGGGAAAATGCATTCATGTGAGAAAATGATGAAACCCATACCAGAGGCCATATACCAATGTGACATATCAGCAGACAAAAAGGATTCTGAAAGAAATCAGGAGAACCTGTGAAAAATGTGACAGAAGATATGGTTCAAGGCTGATATGGATGACAGCAGAAAAAAATATCAACCGTTTTTTATCAAAGTGATTTCTGTGGATTCCTGGATAGAAACCAAATTGAGGAGAGAGGAAACAGGAATCAAATATAAATAACTTTTCCAAAACTAACTGGGAAGACACATTCAGGCAGTTCAGTGATCTAAGGCCTTGGGTGATTTACAACCGAAACTATTCATTGTTACCAAACAATGTGTTGGAAATTAATTACAAAATTAACATTTTTAGAATTTAGACACATAAGCAGATATCAAAGATAATTAAAAAATCATGCTAGTCCACATGTGTCCAATATATCACTTATATGGTGAACAGATCTGTATAAACCTATAAAGCGTAAAGTAAAAATCATTATATAGCATTTTCATGCATATATATATATATATTTACCTCTTACACCTCCTGCCATACTATCTTTACTAAATAAGGGAATCACAAGCAAGGAAATCCATCATAATTTAAAACTAGATGTTTAGAGACTACAACGTTAAACAGAAGGACAGACTTATGCTTGGCTGGTCAGTTGTACTATGGCTGCATGCTCTTCTTTACTGGTGAGGGGTAAGAGCAAATATTCATAAAATAGGCGGCACATGTCTATGAACGATGTTTCAGTAAGAAACTCCTGGCAGAACATTATTTGAATAAGCTCGAATCACAGATGAGCCAATCACCGTCCACACGCACACACCACAGTTGCTTTTGGGAACAACCTTCTAACGCCACTGTGGCTGGTGAGGCCATGTTGTTTAGATGTTCAAGGTTTGGTGCCTCAAACAAAATTTGCCTCCCACGGTACTGACTTTTAAAGCCAATATGAAATACTGACAGCAGTCTGTGAGAGGGTACCGGGCAAGAGTGTCTTATTTGCACCATGAAGAAATTTGTGACAAGACAGGAAGACAGACAGGATCCACAGAAACTAGCTACAGTTAAAATTAACAAGTGAACCCTACTTATTGGCCTGAGAAATACATGAGGAAACTGAAAGAAAGCTTGTGGGCATCAGACTGGCCTCATTAGCGACGTCTGGTCCCAGAGATGAGACAGTGAAGACAGCATCTTTCATTGAAAAGAGAAGCTTCCATTGTCAAAGAGAGAAGTTTTGGCTTCCTCTCTTCTGCTTTAAAAGGTATGTCATTTCCTGACGTCTGTTCTTTAAGTAGGTGGAATATATGGGATGTTATAAGGAAAAGACGGCTCTGTTCTCATGAGCCTATTTCTTTTTATTTTTATTTCCCACCACCATTTTTAAGAGTCATTTCTGAAAATCAAACACTTTCCAGATAACCTCATTTATTCCATTTGCTTATATGACCTCTTCCGGCAACACAGTGTATGTGATTAGTATTATTTAAATTAAATAATTATGTCTCAATTCCCCATTCTCTCTTAATTTCAGAGTGTTTTAGATTGTATACATTGCTAATTTAAACTGCCTACTAGTATGAGCAGTTTGTCTTATTCAATTTTATAAAATCCCTTAAGGATATATTCCTCCCACACAGAAAATTTAAGGTCCTTATGAATGTATGAGAATAAGAAAAGCTACCTTGCATGTTGCCAGAACAAATGTTTATCAAACCCAGAGCCATCCTTGCTAGCATATGTACACTCACTTCTCACGATCCCCGCTCCCCCCCAGAAAGAGCTCTCTAAGAACAACAAACTCTCTCGTTTACACAAGGTTTACTCTAGTAATTCAACACAGTTTGGCAAAGCCGTAAGCTAAACTGCAAACAGGGAATCTTTATTTTCCTACCTCCACTTTTAAGCATCCTCCGCCCACTGGTGGTCAATTCCCTTAAGATCTTTATGCTACTTTCTGATTGCCACCATGGGTCTCCTTGCAGCTTATCCTGAAACCAAGCTCCACTCTGGATTCACCTTTGAATCATGCTGGGCTCTCTGTTACTGGTCTTGCTGGAAACTCATCTTAAATTACCACCTTCTGTGCCCATGCGCCTCACCTTTCAAAAGTGGCAATACCTTCATTCGAGAAAAATAATCTCAACTGAGATATGTTCAGGCACCACAGTAAGTCTGTGAGGAAGATTATTGGAGGGGGAGGGACAGGTAAAAAAATCTCTGTGAAGCACCTCAGGTTACTCCACTCAAGCAACAGGTATGTTGAAAGGGAGAGAATCCAGGCTGTGTCAATACACAGGACAGCACTGGCACTCCCTGTAGTTTTGAGCTTATTCGAATCAGTTTCTCTGAACCTCAGTTTTCCTAATCTGTAAAATGGGATAGTAATATCTTCTTTTGCAAATTTCTTGAGAGACAAAAAGAGAATATTGTGAAAGAAGAGCGAGCTACCAAAACTGATGACAGAATTTGGGAAATACAAAGGAGAAAATGTTTGTAAATTTTATTTGGAAGCCAAATGTTTACTTTTAAAAAATTAAAATAAATAAAAAAGAATAAATATTTGAAGTTTCAGGAAAGGAATTTTTCTTAAAATTTTGTTTATTTGTGAATAAAGTCACTTAATCTTTCAAAACCCGAGTCTTCTCATCTGTACAACGGTGATGAGGCAAACCCTACACTTCTTGCAGAAGTAAGGATCCAGCATCTCATCAAGTCTAAGAATTATCTTAAAATTATTATTAAGAGGCAAAAATGGCATAAAGTGTCAGGCATTGGTCTAGGCATATCGTCTGGTTTCAAATTCAGGGCTCTGCCACTTTCTGGCTGACTTGGGAAAAGAGTCTTCTCTCTAACTGTCAGTTAAATGTCTTTAAAATGGGGATAATATTAATGCTGCCTTGTAGCATCTGTTCCTATGTTGCGTGGCACATTGTAAGAACTCAGTTAATGTAATTATTTTTATTATTGATAATAATGGTGAAGATCATCATTATATTAATATGTCATTGTTACTAGAAAAAGACTCAACATTCTAAAGACTCAACATTCTAATCTAAGACTCTACTGGCTCTTTCACAGTTCAGCCTATTTTATAAACCAAAGACCTATGACTTCTTTAAGATGTATTTTTTATCACTTCTTACAAGTCATACTTTAGCCATCCATTTAAGGCAAGCACTTTTAATGTTATCTTCTTTTTATTTGTATACTAATCAAAGATTTGTACACATGCCTAGAGGCACATTAATTGCAAAAAGGCTCAATGTTCTAAATTAAACAAATATTTTCCTCTCTTTCTATTATTTCTTTCCTATGGTACTTTTTCTACCCTTCACTTTTCCTTGTCTTTATTTTTATTCCTCCATTTTTCTAACTGAGAGGTTCTGTCTTTTTCCTTCTTAAAACTGCATAAACCAGGAAAATAAAACCAGGAAATTTAAAACATCAGTTCCCAGATCTCTGAAGCATGAACAGATGGGCATCAAAAATCTAGTCCTTTTTTTTTCTTTTACATTTGCCTATTCACAACCTGAATAAATCAAAATTACCAGCAAATCTAACTTCTAGCACAACCACATTTTATTTTGGCTCCCACATTAAATGCTAGGATACCAAGTATTGATTCACTTCAAGTTCTGATTATATTGTTAATTTTAAAGCCATGCAAATTGACCTTGAATATTCAGAACTAATATTAGAAAACACAATTTTGTTAATTTTACATTTGAAATAAAACTTTTAAGTGTACAAAGTGAGTGTACGAACACCATATTTCAGGTTTTCCATGCCTTCTAGTTTGGAAAAGGGGGAATGAAAATATAACAGATGGATAGAATTGAAATATCTGACATGCTGGGGAGGTACTAGAATATAAGCAAGGTTAAGGTAAAGAAAGGCCTTAAATATGCAGTGAAAACATTGAGTGAAAAAGGTTCACAGCAAGAAAAACTGATTCAGGGTTCAACAAAAATTAGATTGTGCCTCGCAAAACAGCCAAGATGCTCTCATGAAACATACAATGTGGTAGGTGATTTGATCAGGAACAAACTAGGTGTTAGGATATAAGAACCCGGCCCCAGAGTGGGGCGGGCACCAGGGAAGGGTCTCTAGAACGGTGATCACAAGCGGAGACCTCCGTGATGATTAGCAGGTGGGAGTGAGAGGTGGCTTGTCCTAAGAGCAACTGCATATGCAAAGGGCCTGGGGCACGAGAGAACACGGTCCAGAGATAAAAAGCAAAATGTGGCCTGAGACCTGAGTGGGTGGACATAGGCAGGAAGCTGGGAGAGGGGAAGGACAAAACACGAGTCCTGAGAAATAAGCAGGGGGAGGGAGGCCTTTCTGCCCTCAACAATAGAAGCGAAGGGGTTTGTAGCCATTTGGAAAGTTGAGGGTCTGAATAAATATACTCTGGCTGCAGTATGAACAGATTGGGGCAAACATGACAGAGTGGAAACCAATGTTCAATCCCACCTGCCTCTTGAATTCCCGCTAAAATAATGGTGGAGGAATTTTCAAAAAGGCATATATACTCACAAGGACAGAGAGAAAAACTGGGAGAGATGACAATAGCAAAGATTATCAACAGAATTTCAGAAGATGGGAAGCAGCCAGATGAGTGGTGTTTGAGCAGAGAGGAGGAAGCAGAGCATGTTTAGAAGTGCAGGTGATTTTGTCTGTGTGTGTGTGTGTGGTGTTAGCCAAGAAGAAGTTCATGTGCTCCACAGAAACTTCCAAAGACTCAGGAATTGGTCACTCTAGGTGCCTCTGGAGGTGTAGTTGTAGAGCAGAACTGAAAACAGAAGAACTGATAGCAATTCTATATAAAGTTCTATATAAAATTCTATATAAATCAACTCCCTGAGTAACCTCCTCATGCCCACGCAGCCCGGCAACTACCTCCCCCTTTCCCCCAGTCCCCATTGCAAAAGCAGAAAGGATGCTTGCTAACTAGGTGGGGGCATGGAGGTGCTTGAATCACAGACCAGGCAAGGCCAAAAGCAAGGATGAAGGCAATGAAGTGAAAGTACACCCATCCAACTGGTGATGCTTCTCCAGAACCTTTCCTCCTTTTGGCTCCCAGACAGCTGGAGATTCCCCTTCCAGGAGGTTATGGGAGCCTTTCTCTGGAAACTAACTGGACTGACCTAGCAAAACTGACATGTGTGGGGAGCCACACACACACACACACACACACACACAAACCAACAATTGAATTTCTGTTTGCTCATCCTATGAGAAGGGTCACAGGTCAACAAGCCCAGTCTCTGAACAGAGAACTTCTAATTATCTTTCATGGTCTTGCTCTCAAATATGAATGCACAGCCAGGGACCACCAGACATTTGAGGAAAACTCTTAACGTGAAATAAACACAACAGAGTATCTTAATCAGCAGAAAAAAGGAACTTGGAAGAAACTGAGACAATGTGGAAATACAACAACAACAACAACAACTCACCAGTTTTCTAAATTCTAAGATCTTTACTTAAACTATCAGGCAACCAGCAGGTATGTATAGAGCGCCCCCTCAAACTCAAATCTCTATGGGAAAAAGAATTAATTAGAAGAATAATCAGACACTTTAATATTACATGAATATCCTTCTAAAGTTTTTAAAGAAATAGTATGTTGTTTGTTTAGGGATCACAACAATCTATGGTCCTCTTTCAGAATATGGTGAATGAACATCATTGTGAGGTTCAACATTATTTGCAGAGGAGTTTTTTACTTTCCACCTTGAAATATCCTTTCTTTGGAAGATAGGTTCATGAATATGGGCAAATACTCTCAGTAGACACTCATATCAATTCAGTTTATATTACTATTATTTTCGGTCATAGCCACAAAGATGCCCAAACATCTCTTTAAATACTAAATTGGATATAAATGGAAATTGTATATCTTTAACCATGTAATACACGTCCTACAAAAAGTAAGTAATCAATGGAGCTGTCATATTAAAAAAAGAATTTCTTATGACTTAAAAAAAGCAATTATTCCATAATTTAGCTATACTGAGAGTTTGTATCTTGTTGGCATGGGCTATCTTAAAGTATTGCATATGTCACCTCAACTGTCGATACATGCCCTAATCTATATACATTTAACACTTCAATAATGTATGCCAGGGCATAACTGAACCCAAAGAGTATTAAAAGCCAGATTATTCTAGAACAGGGTATTAGTTGGGAGTACACAGACAGCAAATGGCTAGAAGGCCTTGCAGTAAACTGCTGAAAGCCATTTAAAACCAATCCATGTGTAGATGTATTCCAACAGAGAATTATAAGGCAACAAACCTATGAGATACTGAAAGTCTTGTTACAAAATCCTTTTTAGGCCAGAAATAACATTTCAATTTTATAGAATTTGAGTTCAAACAAATCTTATTCTTAACTTCACTGTGTAAATAAATGAGCAAAATCAACTCTGTTGCTTTGTAGGTTTATGGCCCACAGTAGATGCTCAATATGCAGTTGCTGAATGAATGAATGCCTAAGTGTGAGGAAGTGGAAAGGGTTATGTATACATTATTTTATGCTTTTCTGGGTCCTGATTATTTCTGTATACTGATGTGTGGTTTGGGAGTTCCAGTATGTTTTATTTAGGTGGTTTGCATACATGAAGTGGAAAGAGGTAAAGGTTGGTTGGAGGGTAATTATTTCTTGATAGAAGAATATAAAAAGTATAAACAGCTCAGCTATTGCTTAAGCAAACTCAGCTCTTCATTCCTGATCTACAATGCAAATAGTATATCAAATAAGGTTTCATTAAAGAGTGACTGTCACATCAACAGGAAAGAGAATGAAGACCTGCTATGCAGTATTATTAGATATATTGAATTTGTTGTCACTAAGATCAACAAAATATTGCTTCGAAGGACTACACACTGTGACACAGAAATAGCTTTGCAATATAGAACATTCCTTTGATATAATTTTTTTTTCATTTTATTGTAATGGGGTTATACCTCTAGAAAAAATGAGTAGCAATTTATTGATGGCTTGGGCCACTACTAAAAAATACACTAATCAGAAAGCATCTGTGATAACTAACAATCCATTTAAAAAAAATTAGAATCCTTCTACCACATGATATCTCTGTAACATGAAATAACTCCAAATAACTTTCCTATTATCTTGGCATTTCAGCTGAGTTGTTCTAATGTCCAGGATTATTATCTACAAATGCTAAACAGAGGTGATGGGTGCTGCAGGACATGCTAAAAAGATAGAAATACTCTCTCTAAAATACTCTTATCCCATCAATCTCTAACAGCTTATATATATAAAAAAGGGTAGACACTAGAGAGGAGGCAATTCACAGGAGAAGATGTGCTGCATGAAAATCTCAGGGACTGAGATGTCTGCCAGAGGGGGGTGGCATCACTTTCCCCAAGCTGGATGACTGCCAAGCTGCCGAGACTCAGAATCTGCCCCCTTCCACTCCTAGAACAGGGCATAGAAGAGTTCTTGGGAGAACCTACTAGAGGCCTAAAATATGGAGCACAGACCATGGTGATGGCTCTGATTTCGAGATTCTGAAGGTAAGAGACTAACCAGAGTTGTTCACATGGCAGGGGAAGGAGAAACGGCAGCTATGGAAGTAGTGTCCATTTTTACCATTTGGAAGGGAAAAGATATCAATGTGTTTGCCTGTGGGCCTAGTGGCAAAGGAGGAATGGGGGGGAAGGCTTAAACTGTACTGAAAGGACTATGCTTATAGGGCAAGAGACATTCTCTTGGGGTAGGATCTGAGAGAAGGAGGTGATGAGAAGTCACCCAGATAAGGGTCCATCCACATTAGTACCCGTGTGTGATGTCTCCACAGGAGTGTCTCAGAAGAACATACCTTTGTGCCATGCAAAAGACCAGTATCTGGCTACTGCCCAAGAGAAGGCATCTGACACCCAAGCAAGGCCCTCAAACAGCATGAGCTACGTAACTGGCCCCACTCTGTTCTCCTCTCATCCCTTCTCCCAGACTAGAACTTGCTGCAGAAGCTTGAAGGGGAGGGGAGGAGGCCACTTTATTGAACTAGTTTATTGAACAGGTTGGACTCTATAGGGTGTAATGAGGGAACAGCTTTATTTCCTCTTTTGCTACTGCTTTCAAACATTCTCTCAGATGCCCTTTTTCTTCCCACTGGTGACAACTTGGGCAGATACTATGGCTTTCTGGTTTGTAGTTATTTTCTTCTGGTACTGTTAGCATTTTTTTTCTCCTTCACACATTATACTCTAGGAATAGGAAAAGACCTTTTTAAACATGGCACTAAAGGTAGAAACCATGAAAGTTAAGAATAGACTCATCTGCACAAAAATAAAATACTTTAGTATATCCAAAGCTTCATAAATACAACTAAAAGGCAATCTACAAAAGTGTAGGAAATATTTGCAACATATACAACAGATAAAGAATTAATCCGTTAACTCTTAGAGATGAACTGGGCTTGCTGTCAGGTTCAATTAGCTCTACCACCATGTGACCTAACAGCTGTGTGACTTCAGGTGATTCACTTAACATCTCTGGGCTTCAGTTTCCTCTTCTATGAAGGTGAATTAATGCCATCACTGACATCAGTGGGTTGTGAGGAGGATTAAATAGGTTAATTTATGCAAATCATTGAGCACAATGTCCAGCCAAGAGTATGTGCTCAAATAAACATCAGCCTTTTATCCTCATCCCCATCTTCAAAGTTCCAAGTGGCAAGTGATGGGTAGTAAAAATTGATTTATAAGCATTCTTTTTCTATTTTGTCTCTATTGCCATAGTTTCCCACAATGAGCATGTGTTGCTTTGGTATGAAAAATACACAAACTATTTCAATTAACAAATAAGAATAAAGGCATCTGTGAGCCTCTGCCAACTTTACAAGTAGAGAAAGGCAGCTTCATGATTCTTACTTGGTCTAGAGCTGATCATCCCGCTTAGTTTGTTATATGTATGTCCCTCAGAGTTACTGATTAGGCAAAACAGTTCTCTTTTAACATAGGCAAGAGCCATCTGGTCATTCATTGATAGAAATAAATATCTGAGTATGAATTATGGTTCCACTGATCAGTATATATACACACGAGACATGCAAAAGGCACAAAAGCCCTAGAAAACATTGACAGGAATAGAATCAAACATTTTGTACCACAGCTTTATGCCATGTTGCCACAGCAGGTTTTACTTGTTTACCATATCACCTCATTTACCCTAATGAAAAATTACTCCTAGGACTCAGTTTCCTTTACTGGCACTGCCATTCATTGTGGGCACAATCTTATAAAAAATAAGGCAAATGGAAAGATACTGATGTCATTGTCAGAAGAAGCAAAACCACATGAGAGGCCCTAGCTCTGGTGCTCATTTAGGTTAGATGGAAGGAAGAGGGAAGAAGTTCTGGGATGTATGTGTCACAGTGTTTGAAATGACTGCCCTCTGCAAACAAGCCCAATTTACAAGAGAAGAACACATAAGGTAAAAGTGGGTTTCAAGTTTTAAACTACGTTACTAAGTACACATTTGCTTCTAAACTTTAAAGCAGTGCTGAATCCCATTTGGATAGAGTTATAGCATCGCTTTAAACATACACGCACACCCAGACCTACACACCATGGAGGTAATCCAGTTACTCCTGCAGCACAGATGTGCACAAGAATGCTCTAAGTGATTAAGATAGGGCTTTAAAGTCAGTTAATTAGAAACATCTCTCTTTCTATGATCAACATCGATATTCGCTCCAGTTCTGGTTAGTGGAAATTTAAATTTAAATTTAGATTTAAAGCTTAAGATGCATGGACACCCTTTGGACTTGCTCTTGTATTGTAGAATTGCCCTAAGAGTATCTATCTCAGTATCTAAACTCCTTCAGTCAGTTCTAACAGTTTTAAAATAGAATTCTGCTCACTGGATATTCTTAACCTAAGCTTCTTGTAAACAATATCTATCCTTTACTGGAAGGAAAGATAAGAAAAGTCGTAAGTGTAGTATTTTAAAACCTACCTCAATAGAAAAATATCATTGTCATTATAATAGCAACCACACCACCCTGCTCTGATTATTGGCATGATTCTTTCTAAAAAGGCCATAGAACTGTTGAGAGGGTTAAATACAATAATGTATGGGAAACTGTTCAGCATAGTGCTTGGCACAAATAATTGCTTAATAAAGTTTCGGTTTTATAAAATGAGGGTGATTGCTGGAGAAAGTGAACCTAGATGTTACAATAAACATGTACTTATTTTTAAATCCAGATTTTATTTTCATAGGACTTAAATATCAATTCTCATTTTACATGTTATACAGGGAAAATATTTCTACCATTGCAGATTTTAAAGTTACAGTCACATGAAGGTCCCAAAGGTCAAATGAAGCTACTTTCTGTTGGCTTCACCACCCCTGACCTAGCCCACAGGCACAGAAAACACAAGGTCCCTTGTGAAAATAAAATATGCCCAAGAAACAGGGCTGGAAGGGGAGGTAGGGTGTCTAAGCAAAACTTTTTCAGTAGGAGGGGGAGTGTAGTAAGGTACCTTAAGAATAAAATTGCCTTGGACTCAAATTTCAGGATTACCACTGAATAGGTAAGTAACCCTGAGTCAATAAAATAACCTAGTTGAACCTCTGGTTTTCACTTATTAAATGGGAACAATTTCCTAGGGTTGTTTTAAGGATGAGTTGAAACGGTACATGTATAACTGATGCATAGCACAGACTATGTATCAATAAATCCATTTCACACTGAGACCAACTGCTCTTGAAAGACAACACACCTGCTCAGCCGGGACAAAGTGGCTGCTGATATTCTGGGTGTCATTATTGGAGGGAGACTCCCAGAAAAGTCCCAGAATTGGTTGATGAGTTCAGATGTTTTCTTATATTTATTTTTTATGTCTGCTTTAAATAATTTCATAGAATTCTTCACCTTGCACTACTGGTGGCTACTAATGACAACAGTGGTTTAAAAACTTCCCGGTCACCTGTGTAGCAAGAATGGCAAATAACAATGATGACAACAACGTCCTGACCTCCCTTGTCACTTGCAATCTTCTTTCCATTATTTCTGATTGGTGCAGTTGCACAAAGAACTCAAAGAAAATCACAGAGAAATAGAAAAATAATCTGTTTGAGGAATATGATTCAAATTCGTTGTTAAGCGCAGACACTTGAGAACTGACTATAAAAAACATGGTAGCAAAGCTTGGAGGCAGGAGAGGTGAACAAGAAAGAACCCCATAACTAGACACCAATATCAAAATTTTCATTCTTAAGAATGCCTTCTCCCACTCTGTCTTAGCCAAAACACAATCAAGTCACAGCTTGTACTAGACTACTGAAAAATGTTCAAATAGGTAGGCAGATATTATCTTCCTATTGTGGTATTGCCCATGTTTAACTAAAGACTATCTCGGTCAATACCTTGTATATAGAAAGTAAAAGAAAAAATTTTAGAAACACTGTCTCTTTTGACACAATTTGTGGTGACTCTTAATTTTCTTTAACTCCATAAGGTTATATAAGTAAAAAACAAAAGCAACTTCATATTGTCATGGGGAAACATTAAGATTTTACAGAAGAATGCTCTTTGTAAAAACATCAGTTTTTCCAAACCATATGACTTAGTTGTATGTTAGGATTATGGGAAAGAATTGGGTTGAAAAACTGCCTAAAGTAGACTTTGCACTGTGTTCATAAAAATAGATATTATCCTTCACAACAAAATCTATCCATAATTCCTTTTCTAGACTACTTTTCTACAGCTTGCAAAACTCAATTAATTTCTTGTAAGTTCAAACCATGGGAAAGAGTCTAAATAATATATAAAAGCATGTATGACATCATCAATTATCAACCTGAGGACCCTAAAAGAATTATAGGGAGTCCTTGACCCCCCCCTGCAATTATGTAGAATTATTTGTGTATATAAATATCTGCATTTACCTGAAGTTTTCTAGAAAGGAGTCTATAGATTTCACCTAATTTCTAAAGGGATTTATGGTATCTCCTTAAGGTTGAGAAGAATTTATTCATTCCATGAATATATTTTATATGATTACTTTTTGTTAGGTACTACACTAAGCACAGGAGCACACAGAAAACAGTGTTTGACCGTTGCAGTTTACAGTTTAGCAATTGATTTGAATTGTGGTAGGTGGAATTATTAATCTTACCACCCTACTAATTATTCTTCTCTCTTAGTCCAACCCTGGCCTATCTAAAACTTCTTCCCCAGATCTCACAGTCTCCTTGGGACAATTCTCCATATTAAATGCCATTATCACACCGTCACTGATGTTTGTTTAATCAACATGCTGTGCCTTCTTTACTTTACTCTGAAAGGCTCTCAGTTCAATGCCTACCTTCCTTAAGACGCTTTCTCTGAGAATCCTGAATATTGGAGACACCATATCACGATGACCACTGGTTTCATAAACCTTTGTTTTTTTCCTTCCCAGCTAAAAAGTAAGCTCTACAAAGCCTTAATTAAGCCTTAATATGCAATATTTTTGTTTGTATTCCTGTCTAGCTGGGTCCTACTCTAAGTGACAGTTTGGTTCCTGTTAAATAAGATGAATAGACCTTAGGTTGTTTCTCTGACTTTGATTCAAAGGTAGAAGGAAGTCTTCTTCAAAGGAGATAATAATAATTAAAAAAAAGATTTAAGCATGTAGAGGAACATAAATGACAAGAGAAGAATCAGCAAAAGAACATGTGCCAAGAGAGACAGGAAAAAAACAACACGCAATTGGAAGTCTACCAAAGGTGCTGGGCTCTCCATGGAGGGTGATTCCAGAGGCCCCACAAAGCTCTAGGAGTATTCTCAGACCTTAGGAGGTAGGCACAGTGCTGTTAATAATTGCAGTCGGGAAAGAATCCTCATGGAACGTGTTCATTTCTGTGAACAAAGCTGTAGCAAAGCTGTAGCCAAGCTAAGTAAGAGACACGTTGTCTTCCTACAGCATGAATCTTAGTGTGAGATGGAGCCTGCCAAGACTCATAAAATGTACCCACTTTTGTTCATTCGAGTAGGAATGAATGTTACTGCCAGACAAAGCTCATAATGCTGTGGATCTTACTGTGGTTGCACATCAGAAGTTTTAAAATACTGGGGAGTTTTAAGATGCTATTTATGTCTAGGACTCATCCCCAGAGACTCTGACTCAACTGATCTGGGGTGGAGCCTGAGAACTGTTATTTTTTTGTACCAGGTGGTTTTAATGTGCCACCAGAATGGAAAACTGATATAATTGCTATCTAAGATGAAAATTCAAGGACTTACGGGTAGTGGGTGGTAGGAAGAGATGGTATTTATCCTTTTTTAAAAGTAAAGGTCATAGCCCTGGAAGAGAAAATAGTATATAAGGAGCAAACAGGTGGCTACATAGACAGTACTAAGAATTGGTTTCATAGAGTCTAACAAGACAAAGCACATTATAGAAAGTATTGTTCACGAAGCTAGGAAAGAATGTCTAATTCCCTAATTTGCCAACATCATCAAGAAGTCTTTAAATTTTGGAAGGGAGATGGGGAGAAAAACACTCAAATGCAACTGTAAAACCTGAAACCATGGGGGAATAAAACAAAGGAGCAAGTGGAAAAAATGCCCAGAAAGTTTCAGGGAAAAATTAAAGAGAAGTCAATGGGGATAAAAACTTTGGACCTAAGGAGTCTGTATATCAACATGCAAAGTTTGAAAAAGAAGCTGACTTAGCTAGGAATTTTTTTGCAAGAAGGTATGCTCTTAAGGGGCATAATGAACTTCTAAGGTGCTGTAAGGGAAGGGGAGATAGGAATCAGTGTAATGACTAAAGTGCAAGCATGGAGTGTGAGGATTCTGGGTTCAAATCCTGGCCTTATTACTTACTAATGGTGTACCTGTGGGCACAGCACTAATTCCCCAAGCCTGTTTCCCCATAAATAAAATGGAAAGTATATTATCTACATCATAGGAATTGCTGTATTAATATAGTTAGTACCAAATGAACTTGAAGATGTTAGTAACCCAGTACCAAATGTGACACACAGTAATTAATAAATACTAGCCTATAAATACTAATAAATACTATCGATATTAGTGATATTGTTAAGAATTAACCCTTGCCAAAATGAAAACTTTGTTCCAAAAGAAAAAAAAAATTTGTTCAAAGGAAAGAGCTATGTTTATAAAACAAACAAACAAAAAAATCATAGTATCTGGTTTACAGATTATAAACCCAAGGGTAGAAAGCACTTTGGAGAAAAGAGAGAAAGCAGCAGTGATATGTTTTTGAAAATGTACTCCAGAGTGCCCGGCCAGGTAGAGGATGTGGTTTGGTAAGAGAGATTACAAAACCGGTGCAGAAGTAGCATAAAGTAGTGGTGGGAGACTTCAACCATGACGACGCCATCTGGAAGTCTTGTTTGGCAAAAATACAGCATCAGATAAATTCTTGACTTACTCTGTTAAGAGTTTAAGCTCAAAGAAAGCACATGATGCAAGTAAAGAAACTACTTTTTTGGATGTAAATCAGACAAACTGCGATGGAGGGTGAGGGTAGGATGTGGAAATGATCAGGAATTTGAAAAAAGAGTGGTCACTTAGCATCATGAAACTCTTAAACCAACTCTTAGCAAGAAGAAAAAAATGGGGACTAAATAGGATTTGGCATATGCTTAGGTTAGAGAAGCATTTCAAAAATGAGAGATAGAATGTATAGGTATTATCCAATGGAAAGGATGGTGTGCAAAGTGGAAAAGATATTCTGTATTTTAAAATAATGGCTACTTCCAGAGAAATAATAATAATAAAAAAAACCCAAAAACTGTTTTAACACTCTGAACCAATGCATGGTTTTTTTTCCCTCCAAACTGATACCTCCAATTCTCTGATACCAACTAGAACCGGCAATTCAATTCTGACACTATTTAGCTGGAGTTAGCATCAGATCCCTCGGGTTAAGAGCTCAATCCTATAGAAGTATCCCACTCCAGATGCCAAGTCTGGCTTTCAAATACTTCTGACCAACAGCTATCAATAAGAGGTTCCCACGCTCCCTCTTCAGGTTTGCTAATTTACTAGAATAGCTCACAGAACTCAGGAAAACAGTTTACCTGCTAGATTACGGGTTTATTGCAAAAGAAGACAATTCAGGAACCGCCAAATGGAAGAGATGCACAGGATGAACAATGGGGACAGGGCGTGCAGCTTCCATGCCCTCTCCAGGTGAGCCACACTGCCAACATCTCCATGAATTCACCAGCCAAGAAGCTTTCCAAACCCTGTCCTTTTGGGTTCTTATGGAGGCTTCATTTCATTGGCCACAGGTGAGTAAACTCAATCTTCAACCCTATCTCCTATCACTCAGGAAATTCCAAGCATTTAGGTGCTTTGTGGCAAAGACCAAATACATATTTCTTATTATGTCACAATATCACAAATGCATGGCTGGGCGCGGTGGCTCACGCCTGTAATCCTAGCACTCTGGGAGGCCGAAGCGGGCAGATATCTCAAGGTCAGGAGTTCGAGACCAGCCTGAGCAAGAGCGAGACCCCCGTCTCTACTAAAAATAGAAAGAAATTAATTGGCCAACTAAAAATGTATAGAAAAAATTAGCTGGGCATGGTGGCTCATGCCTGTAGTCCCAGCCACTCGGGAGGCTGAGGCAGAAGGATTGCTTGAGCCCAGGAGGTTGCCGTGAGCTAGGCTGATGCCATGGCATTCTAGCCTGGACAACAAAGTAAGACTCTGTCTCAAAAAAACAAACAAACAAACAAAAACAACAAAAAAACCAATATCACAAATGCAAAAGAAAGCAATAGGAATGAGTGGATATAGCCATGTGGGTGCAGAAAAAGCCAAGAAGAGTAAGTATAAGAATCCAGGATTCTTATAATGCCTAGGGGGCCACCTGTTCTCTGCTGATTATTCTCTATTCAAGAGGGTAGAACTAGGGTGACTGGGTATAAGTGAGGGAATCCCATTTTAGAGGTAAAATGTATGACCAATCAGAGTCATCTCCTGGAATGACCACTAATGATACCTGGCAATGAAAAATTCTAGAATTATTTCTTAAATCTCTCACTAAGTTAGAACAGAGTCCTGGACATAGTAACACAAGTGTAGATTCCAGGCTTTAGCTTAATACCCCCCCATCCCAGCAAAGTTGGGTGATTCACTCATGTATACACACACCACTGAACACTCTTCTTGTACTTTGTTATTTGTCTGCCTGCTGGGCCAGCCTATATGCCACAGGCATGATTTCATCCTGTTCCCTTTTGAGCTACAGCACCTACCACTAGGCCTGGCATTGAAAAAGTCATTCACGTACTTTAAAATGGAATTTAGACATGTTAGTGGCCTGTGTCTTAGGCCTCTTTATTTATTTATTTTTTTTGATGAGATTACAAGAGAAGGAGAGGTAGGGGGTCACTGGATGTAACATTTGGCTTTATATCCTACTTCTAATCTACTTTCTCAGGATATTCTACTTGAAAATGAAAAAAATAGCCTAGTTTTTAAACTGAAGTTGCTGATATTCCTCATTTTATCCTACTAAAAGTACAATAGTATATATGTTTCATTTTTGAGCAGTGTTCAATTAAAGGCAATGTTGTTCTGAAAATTCCTCCATCTTCTACAACTTCCCTGGTGCTTGAGCTACTGCTTTGTTTTGTTTTAGTTTGTTTTAAGGGGGTGGGGGTGAGGGTGGGGGTTGCGAATGACCACATTGTGATAGCCTGAAACAAACTCACTGTTCCCAAGGTTTGGTCTCTCAAGAGGTTCCCAATGTTCACTCACAAAAACATTTATTCAATCTGATGCATAGCTCAGCCATATACTCTAGTTATCTGAGAAAACAGCATGGCAACCTTCAACAGAAATGGTTTTTAGGCTTAAATATAACAAAAAACTTCTACACTTCTTAAAAGCATATATGAGGTAGCTTTCATTTCCTTATTCAACAGTCTGTACACTTTAAAAAAGCATTCATTACATTTTAAATCAGTGTTGCAATTTAAATTTATGAAAATACTATAGTTATTTTATAATAAGAAATGATCATCACTGAGAATCTATATGTCAAATGCAAAAAACATAATGGTTATCAATTCACAAGGCAACTTAATTTAAGTTAACATTTGGCAGACGTGTAGAACCTTTCAGGCACATATTTGTCAAGTTTTGAAGAGGCCAATAATAATGGTGTAAGTAAAAGAAAAGTTTAAACTTTTTTTTTTCATTCACCAGTTTTGAGCACAGAATTGGCTTATAATCTAGTTAGAAATATGATGCAAAAAAAAATCATATCAATTTAGTTAGAGCTTATTTACTCTGAAAATTCAGGTCCTTTTCCACCCATTCAAGCTTTTTCAATGCAGTTTTTCTAGATGAAGCTGCAAAGAAATAGATATTTGAAAGCAAACAGGACACCCTGAAGCACCTAGCCCTTACTTATTTCACTGCATCTTTTTATTAAACTAATCCCAGGATACCAGAGCATGTAATTTCCTGGTTGGTGGAAATCCCTCTAATCAGGATATTTAGAATTGATGTCTCCTTTAACTGGACTCCTTTTGTATTGTATACAGGCAGAGGGAAATGCTATCATAACACTTCAATAGTTAAGTGACTTTATGAGAAAAATAGTTCCAAATGTTTCCTAAAACCTTCCAAACCGCACCAAAGACCATTATCGTAATATTATGTTTCCCCATTGCTTCCATTATTTAAGCTTGCTTCTCTTAAAATGATACTTGGATGAGAAACTTAGGTTTTCTGTAATATATAGATTGTCTCAAAAGGAAAAGCCTTGGCTAAACAAATATTATATATGTAGAGATGCCAGATAATTTGTTTTCAATAGCTCTTCTTTATTAATTGATAAAAGAATGTATTTAAAGCTTTGGGGATTTTTTTTTTTTGTCTGTAAACCGAGTTATCTAAATAGGCATTGTATAATTCTATTAAATTTAATATTGAACACAAACAAGATTAACACATCACATTACATTTAAAAGACATTTCCTTACTATCTGTATATCCAATAACATGTTGTATAACTTAAATATACACAATAAAGTTTATTTTTGAAAAAGATACCTATATTTTAGGTACAGTATATGTAACGTATACTTAACTGTGTATCACTTATCAAAGTAACATTACACTTTAGTGAGTGTAGTTTCAAAAGGAACCTTAATGGCTCATTAGCACTGGATTTAGTCCTAAAATACTCCCACTGCAAGTGGTAAGCTGCCCCATTTCAAGTGCTTTTGCAACAGGATTTTTTGGGAGTAATCACAGGTATTATGTTCAGTAAATAACCTCAAGGCAGAAATAGCCCAAATGTCTATCAATGAACAAATGAATAAACAAATTGTGGCATATAGAGTATTATTCAGCCATAAAAAGGAATGAACTACTGATACTTGTTAAAAGATGGATGAACCTTGAAAAATTATGCAAAGGGAAAGATACCAGACACAAATGGTCACATATTGTATAACTCCATTTATATGAATAAATAAATACATAGAGACAGAACACAAATTGGTGGTTGCTAGGGGATGATCCTCCCACCTCAGTCTCCCAAGTAGTTTGGTCTATAGGTGTGTGCCCTCCACACCTGGCTAATTTTTATTTTTTGTATTGATGGGGTTACTATGTTGCCCAGGCTGGTCTTAAACTCCTGGGCTCCAGTGACCCTCCTGCCTCAGCCTCCTTAAGTGCTGAGATTATAGGTGTGGGCCACTGTGCCTGGCCCTCAGTATTTTAACAAGAGTTTCATGAAAAAACAATCTATGACTAAATAAGTTTTGGAAAACCTGTATTAAATAAAGTTTGACAGATTAATTTACTATAGGAATTCTCAAAGAGTTGAATATGCAAACCTGCTTTGTGAATATTCACAGGGAGGGGAAGGGCGTGGTCCCCCGTTCCCTTTTAAAGAGCGCTACACGTATAGAACACATTTTAGGAGCACCACTCTGCGAAATTTAACTCACAGATGTGACACAGTGAGCTCTGATTCTCTGAAGGTTGGGATTACAATCACGCCTTCTGGCTTCTAGGTTAGGGAGTTTTCTACTAAAATCACTGATAACTCCCTGAACGGATAAAAACAAGTTTGAGGTTTCTAACATAAAGAAATGTGGCGAGGAATATCCTTTATTATTTTATCATTTTATCCCTTATTTTATTCAGTAATGGAGGATAAAAATGTATTTTCTGAGGAATATCCACAAATCAAATACACTGTTTACTGATGGTTCCTGAGTGTGATGCCATCTCTTTGATATCATCTCACATTGGTACAACCTTTTCCTGACTTCTGTTTGAGTCACTCCTATTTTTAAGTGGAGGTTCACAGGGACCAGAAAGGCACAGGGGCAACAGTGAAAGCTGTACCATCCATCTTCAACACACTGACCAGCGCTGGCCTTGGCTTTCTTAAATTTCTCGAAATTGACACTGCTTCTTTTTAAAAGTGATCCAGTGGGCTGAAGGTTTAGAAACCTTTACACTGGAAAACACTTGATAAAATGTCATTGAAGCTACTTCTATACTTGTGAAAAGCTCTAGCCGACTTGATAAGAACTGACTCTGATTTAAGAAATATGTGCCGCTCTGTTAAAGTAATAAGAATAGGGGATATATATTCTCAATTTTTAGTAGCAAACGGTCATGCAGATAATATGTCCCCTTTGCTTCCATGAACTTTCTTTTTCTTTAAATATTTCACAAAAGAAGCCAATGAAAGTTGATTTTTTGAATTCTCTTAAATTACTTTTAAAGTTCAAAGCAGAAAACAGCCAGTACTCAGTTTTAATTTTTATATGCTTGCTTGTACAAGCATGCATACATATGAGTGTAACAGCAATTGTATCTGTACCACTCTCAGAATGCAACAAAACCTCATGAATATTGTTTTAAAGAAACTGTATACTCAAGATTGTTTTACCTTTATTATCACTTGCTTCAAGTTGAGTTAACTTGCATTTGACTTTGTTAATTTCACCAGACTTATGCCATCTTTTAAAGTATTAAATAGGAAATAAATGATTAAAGTGGTTTTTCTCTGTTTGCCCTACTTGGAGGTCTAGGACTCCTCATTTGTTTTTTTAAAGACACTCTTCTATCATCTACTGTGTACACTAAAAGGATCTATGCTAGGGAGCTATATATGTCACTAAGACCCTAAAAGTTCATGGCCATGAAGATAAGAGGATCTTGCAGTAAGGTGTCAGAAAATCCAATAACTGGAACGAAAGAAAAGAAACAGAAAGGAAGATGGGATGGAGCAAAATAAGAGTTTATGAGGAAAGAAGCTTAAGTGGGTGAAAGTCTAGAATCCTAAGGGTGGGGACTAAAAAGGGAGACTTCAAAGAAAGAACTCAGTTATCAGATGATGGAAAGAACTCAAATCCAAATACCTAAGACACACCTGTCAGTGACTCAAAGCTACTTACCCAACACAGAAAATGCAGGGCACAACTATCAGACAATAAGGGGGATTTATTGTTATTTTTTCATTTTGTTTAAAGAAATACACTGACATAATTTTTCTCTTCCAAAATGTACTCCAATTATACTGATATCATTGAAAATATTTGAGTATATTTTTGGATGTGTCTTCAGAGTTTGTCACATATTTCATTCATTTACCCATCTATCCATTCATTCATTCATTCACCTCTGTCTTTAAGGAAGATTTACTATGTCAGATGTCATGCCAGACACTTGTCATTAACCATGAGAATCTCACAATCCTATACACTAAATATACTCAAAATTTCTACATTTTGGAGTCAAGGGACTTTTAACACATAACCCGAAGTTAACAGTTCAGAAGAGGAAAACTGTGATTACCAGGTTGATTAACAACATCTCTCAGGTCACAATAAGTAATACAACTGATTTTCTTGGGTTGTTCCTGAACTACCAAGGAGGCAGATTTGCCAAAAAGACATGGCATCATCACTGAAATCAATGTAGTTTTATGGGAGCAGAGTCTGAAGGACAACCCTCATCTGAGTGAATGAATAAGTAAGAGAAAGATAGTAAGTATCTGTCACATACTGGTACCTGTAGTATACAATACACTCTCAAGATTAAACTGTGTAAAGTACAGACCTAGTTGTTAGGAAACTTATGTCCTAATAGAAAACAGTTGTAGTTAATTGTACTGTAAGACAAACTTAAGCACAGTGTTCCTACTATTAGCAAATCTCATTAAGAATTTTGTTTCTGGCATTCTGGGGATGCACTGATAGAAAGTGGCTCTTAACTTCAAGGAGCTCACAGGCTAGTGAAGGCATGAAAGAAGTAAAAAGGTCGTCTCCATGAGGGCCAAGGTCAGATGGGCCAGAGCACGTTGGGAACACACAGGAGAGGAAGAGGAGCCAGTCTTGGGGAGGCTTCCTAGAGGAGCCCTGGAAGATAAAGAGAGTGAGCTTGGGGGAGGAGACGTACATTTCTGGCAGATGGGAGAATATGGGGAGGTGAGAGAGACAGATAGGGCTGTTTGGGGAACTTGGTTCAGGAGGGCAGGATTTGACTATGTGTGTGTGGGGAGGAAACGGAAGTGCTGGGAGAGAAGAGGAAAGACTGTGAAGACAACCAGGTGCCAAATCACCAAGGCCCCGCAGGCTCTGCTGTGGAGTCCCGCCTTTGTCAGGGTGGCAAGAATGCAACAGACAATTCTCTAGGGCAGTTCCAAGGAGAGATGACTTTCAGTTGGTGTGGTTTTTTTCTTTTTTAGGGAAACTTTCAACAATATGATTGACCTTCACTTCAGGATAGACAGGACTGCTGGGTGCAAGAAGGAAAAGAAACTAAGGGCTAGGCTGCATTCAGGCACTGAAACAAAAGATAGTAATTGGTGAGAAAGAAGTGAGATAAAGCAGAGATTGTGGAAGGCTTTGAGGGCAGGTGGGCTAAGGAGCTAACTGTCATTCCACGGCCAATTAAGAGAGCTTAAACCTGGATGAAAAGAAAACTAAAACAAAACAGAAACAAATGATGATGACAAAAGCAGAGACAGAAAGAGGAGGAGGAGGAGAAGTTCCTTTTGGGAAGAATACGGAGAGTGAAGTTTGGTCTTGTCTCAGGGATTCACGACCACATGTTCTAACAGCACAAGTACAGGAAAGGTAACTTGTGTAACTACCTCTCTTTGATGTGTTTTGTGTGGCCTGCCAGACTGTACAAAAAAACATCTGTCCGCTAAGAGATCTATATACAAAGCACCAAAAGGTTTCATAAAGCTTTACAATGTCTAATTTGGGTTATCAGGCACAGTCAAGCCAACTAAGACTTTCTATATTACCTGAGGAGGAAAAGCATTGGTCCTCCAACACCTTTTTGTCCCTAATGAGAAATACCTGAACATCACAGTCATTCATTTTCGTGATCAACACAGTTTAGAGTGGTTAGTTTCTATATGGATTAGAGTCTCTAAAGTATGTGAACATCTACGTGTGTGAACACACACACACACACACACACACATATATATGTTCAATCAAGTAAAAAATGGGGAAATTTTCAGAAACAAACAGATCCTTTTTAAAAGTAACTTAGTTCTGTTGGCAAGGTAAACTCTTAAGTTAGCATCTGCTCACTGTCACTTTTAGCTAACTGACCAACAGTCCTAAATCATCAGTTTTGTTATCAGTTAGCAAAGAAGCAAGTAATTTGAGAGAAGTTGCTTAAAATGAATTGAAGCTGCCTTGATATTTGCAAATGTCAAAAAGCCACATTTATGCAGCAATAACTGGAATGTGGCTCCAGAAAAAAGGACAATGGCTATGAAAACCTCTTAGTGTACATACCCTACATGTCACATCTGTGAACCAAGCCACAGCATCATTTCAGTTTTGTTAGAGCAGTGGTATTTGCTCAATTGTAGCAGGAGTTAGGTTGTCCCCCCCTCTTCTTTTTGGCTACTTAGATCAAAAGAAAGGTGTACACTTTATTTTTAATCCTATTACTTCACATGAGTCCAGTCAGAACATCAAAGACAAGGTAGGCAGGTTTAACTATTAGCATCAACATATTCTAAAGTTGAAAATCTCTTCCAGATAGCTACCCCACTTTGAAACAGACCACATTTGTGTTGTTCAGAGTCAATATTACTCTCTACTGTATTTTAATTTTCACTGTGCTTAAAAAGA
Source organism: Microcebus murinus (assembly GCF_040939455.1). Lineage (NCBI taxonomy): Eukaryota > Metazoa > Chordata > Mammalia > Primates > Cheirogaleidae > Microcebus > Microcebus murinus. The sequence continues at coordinate 26,402,394 of NC_134111.1, forward strand.
AAAAAACTATACAAGATATGTGTTTTGCCCTATGGCATGCAAGTATACGTTTGTAGGACAATCTAATATTATTAGAACAAAATGCAATTCGCATATACTTTTTTTTTTCAGTTGGCTCAGCTGTCCATATCAATTTCATGAAAGGGAGGAAAGTGAATCAAATGCAGTTGCAAATCATATTTGAGGAGGGCAATGCTTCCCCACATCTGAAGTCTATTGAAAGCTCATGAGTAAGAACTTTGGGGAACAAATCCTTTCTGTTCAAAAGATGTTTCAGTAGAGAAATTCTCGGAAAATAGCACACAATTAATCAGAAATCATTCATTTCTTTTTCCAAGCCAGATAAAAAAAAAGTTGCAGTTCTGAATTCCTTCTAAAAAACACTAAACCTAAGTATATAAAATAATTCCTAATGATTTTGCAGTAGAAAATGCACCATACGCAAGAGAGATATCAAAAATATTTAACAACTAGATAGCCTGAGTACCAGATAATCAGAATGAACAATGCCAAGATAATCGGTACAGATGTATGGGTGTATAGCTCTGGCTTAAAGAACATTCAAAATTCTTAAATGAAATAAAGCTGGTTTTGCAGAAATATGTGGTGGCTGACTTGAGATTTCACAGTGACATCATTGTTAGGTTGGTGCAAAAGTAATCGTGGTTTTGGAACATGAATTTTAAATCATTATATTAATATAATCATTACACCCACAAGTACGGATGATTATTAAGTGTCTAACACTTGCAGTGCATTGCCACCAGTCTCTGGAGACACAGAAAGGTATACAAATGTGAGATAGCATCTATGTCTTCATGACGCCTCCACAGGCTGTGGTTATGCCTAAATACTTAAACAAATAAAAAAGTAACCCATGTTTAGTGCTAAAGAATGGCATAACCCACAAATGCTGGAGAAACTCTGATGAAGTTCTAGCTAAGGACTAGGAAGAAATGGAGTTAAGTCATGTTGAAAGGAGAAGTTGAATTTGGACTTACAGACTGGTCTTAGGTAAGAACTGAGGAGAGTAGGGTTTTTCTGGAAAAATGGAACTTTGAATGTCACTCCCAGAAGAGAGAGAGAGACTGTGTGTGTGTGTATATGTGTGTGTATTTGGCAGGAATTCAAATTACCTGCATTTAATCTTCTCAGCAAATGTCTTACTTTTATTTTACCAATGAGAAATTATGCTAATATTACCAGAACAAAGGGCCATGTTAATTTTATTGATAGATGGTAGTTTCATATTTAGCTAAAAGGAAATATTAGCTAAATTTTCTTATAAAAGATAATAAACTAAGAATTTAGGGTTTTATTCATTATTGTTTTTAATTGAAGGGTAGATACAATCTCCTATCATATCAAAAGTCTATTCCTACTTCTGCAGCACAATGAAACTAGATAAACCAAAAACCCATTTTTCTAAATATGCATGCTAAGACAATATAATATGATACGGCATGATTTTAAGAAGAAAAGTCACCCAAAAGAACTTCAGTCACTCTTCAACTTTGAGGTAAGTGAGCCTGATTCTTTTTAAAACCTGACAAGATCATCCAACATAGAACAGAAAACAGAAAAGTCTAAAGAAAAAAAAGTTTTCTCAGAAGGCTCCCCAGTTAGCTCAAATTAAGTAGTATTGGAAAACAGTCAACATTTAGAATCCTTCACTTAAGTATAGTAACTAGAAAGGGGGAGGAAGAACAAAGTACTTTTATACATTCATTTTCTTTTGAGGAATCTAAGATTCTTTTTGAAAACATCTTGGAGTGCATACATTCTATGCTATGTTGTGTCTGCCTGTGTCTCTCTGAGCAGGTTCCATTGCAGAGGTGATCCTCTCAGGATTGTAAAGTATAAGTCCAGGTCATTTGGAAAAAGAAGTGTTATGAGTGACTTGAGACAAGAGGTACATCCCAAAACCTTCACCCAAAGGCAGCTAGGAGAGTGCATACACTTGGAACGAAGGCAAAGCTAGTGCTCATACAATCTCTAGCCAATGCTGTTCTTTTTTATACTGAATGATAAGCCACCAACAATATTTATATCAACATAGAGTTCCTCTTTCTGAAATTCATGATGAAATCATCGTGCAAGGAGTTTAGAATTCTACAAATTCTCTAACTTGGGACAGCATTTACATGAAGATTTCTAAAGTGCCAGTTGGGTTCTATTCCAGATTGAGTAGTTTTCAGATAACTGGTGTCACTCTTATCTCTTTACATTTTTGACAATATTCTATGACCTCACATAATTTCCAGCTTGGTTTTTTTGTGTGTGTGTCAAAGACTTGATAGGTATTTCATTATGAAGATTAAAGGTAATTATGAAGAAAGAATAATTTGTTCAGAAAACTATGTGTAAAGTATTGGATCATCTAGAATCATCTTGCTTATGTATATTAGCTAACTGAGTTGTAAAGCGGCTTTTTGTTAACCTATATGAAGATTTTTGTTTTCCATTTGTGAAGTCATCCACCTATTTGTCCCAAACTACCTTCACTGGTAGAGAGATAGTGAGACACTTAATTGTCCTACTCAAAGCACAATATAAAAGTAATAAGACAAAAAGAAAAAAAACAACTACTTAACTGAAAATTCTAGTCCTTGGGTAACTCAGAGGATTTCAGTGACAAGGTATGTCAGGATTCCTTTTGCATATACACTGTACCTCTGACCCTATCTCTATATATGCCTCTCTCTCTCTCTCTCTCTCATTCATATGGGAAAACAAGCAGTCAGACCAGTTTAACATGTTTTATAAATTAAACTATGACAGCAACATGTGCACGTGGGTATTTGCTGCTATTTAATAACATTTTATGGTAGACTCTTCCAGAGTTTATTATTATTATTATTATCATGTTATTATTGTTGTTAGGAAGAGAAAATTATAAGGAAATTGACAGTTGCTTTTCATTTTGAAAACACATTTCACATTGTTGACATTAACCTGATGTACTATCAAAAGATGGAAAAACAACCCATTAACAATCATTCAACAATGTAAAGTAATTGTAACTTGCAAAAAGTTATTATGCAACTACTGAAGAAATTACCAAATTATTCTTTGCGTTTGACTATTGTTGGGGAGTTCACTGAGTCTTTGAAGAACGAAATAGGCTGGTGTTGCAAACCAGATGATACAATGCTATTTCTCATACTGGTTTGAAATCTATTTTAACACAGTGAAGACATGCAGTCTGTACTGTGTCCAATGAATGCCTTGCCAGATTAGTTGCTGAAAAGAAATAATACAGAGGCTCCAGGGGACCAACCAACTAATGGGGAGCTAGATGTACATACCTCAAACAACCAGGGAGTAACATAATATATTATTTAGCCAAGTGATGAACTCAGAGATTAATACACATGGATTATAGGAATTCAGAGAAGGGAAAGAACAAGTGGGATAGAGTAGCTCATGATAATTAAATGCCAAATATAGAAAATAGGCCCTCCTCTATCCTTTTTCTTTCAGATATTCACTCATTTAACAAATATTTGCTGAGCTCTTGCTACCAGCTAGGAGCAGAGGAAAACAAGGTAGAAAGATCCCTGTAGTGTCTATAGGCTATTTGAGGATGGTGAGGCTATGTGAAGGGTCATTAAACAAATTATTACACAAATAAATTATTACAACTGAGATTATACAAAAAGAGTATTACACTTCTACAAAGAAAAAAATGCAGCTTTAAAGTATCTATCACGGGTAATGTCATGCTCCTGTAAAATAAACCAAATGGTCTCCCACCACGATTTATCTTTATTTTATTAGGTGGTGGCCTGTGATCCCAGATCAGTGATACAAAGGAGTGCTATGGTCCCAGTTCCCTTTATCTGCCCCCTCCTATCACCATCTCTCTCTCTGTCTGTCTCTCTCATATACACATGTGCACACACACATATACACACACACATAGGTCTTATCTGTGATAAACATTTTCAAATAGGAGCATCTACTTTATAACTCCTAGTTAAAGTGATGGGACAGCTAAATCATCAGAAGAAAGTGGAGAGACAGTTTGCCTACTGGTGTTAGCATTTGCTGTAGCTATTCCTGGCACTGGGCAACACATGTTTTTAATAAACTTGTAAAAACAGTGTAGATCTAGCTGTAAATATGTTTTGCTTGGTAATGTAGGCTGAATATAATGATAAGATTGACAGTTGTTGGGTTTTTCTCTCCTAAAAAAAAATCACCATATAATACAAAGAGAAATAGTTTGAATGATGAGGCCCAAGACAGTATCAAGATACCAATACTGTGTTGATAATTATTGTTTATGACAACAGTCAATTTACACTAAAAACATGCTGCTGTTTTCCTTGTTCACAGCATTGCAGGTTTTGTTTAGTCTCTTAGAAATATCTAGCTCCATGTGAAGTAGCCTATATCTATAATTAGAACTAAGCCACATAATCAGATGCCTGTCAATATTGTGGCAAGTAGCTTAAAAATAGAACAAAAACTGAAGTTAGTGATATGCAACTTGGAGAAATTACTTTTAAAGCAATCTATTTACTTTAATTTTCACTATTATCAATAAAATGCAATGGCCACAAAAGATATGTAAGTAATTGGCAAAAAAATATATACATAAGTAGGTCAGGCTCATGCCCGTAATTCTAGCACTTTGGGAGGCCAAGGCAGGTGGGTCCTTTGAGGTCAGGATTTTGAGACCAGCCTGAGCATAGCAAGACCCTATTTCTACAAAAAACAGAAAAATTAGCCAGGCATGGTGGCACATGCCTATAGTCCCAGCTACAGGGAGGCTGAGATGAGAGGATTCTTGAGCCCAGGAGTTTGAGGCTGCAATGAGCTATGATGACATCACTGCACTCTAGCCTGAGCAACAAAGTGAAACCCTGTCCCCACCCCAAAAAGTACACACACACACATACGCACATACATATATATAAATAAAATAATGAGTATTACCTACTAATAATAAACTTTAGTGAGCTAAATCAAATTTGGCATAATGTCATTTAAAAAGTTTAAAAATATATTCAACAGAAATCTTTCAGAGATTTTAAACTTTACTTCCTACTACTAACAGACATGGTCTATATAAACCCATTTGTTAACAGTTACTTGTCAAAATAGCTCTTCTTTGATAGGCTAAATTATTGTGGAGTAGCCATTCAGAATAGAATCACATATAATATCAGCAGCCTAATACTGTTTCATGGTAAACTATCAGAGACCAATATTTCTTAAATGTGGAATGTCAGAGCCAAATATTATATTTACTATATCAAGATAATTTATTATATCCATAGGTAGGTATAATTAATTAACCCATCTTTTTAATACAGACATAGAAGACACATGGTGAATTTAAGTATATCATTACTAATGTAGGAGTGGGAGAGAAGAAAGAAATAAAGATTTATAAAACAAAATTCTGTTCTCTGGAAGCCCATAATCTAGAACATTCACATAGAATCATAGATCTATATATTTTATTACCAAATGATAATGAATACCAAGATTTGAAATTAAATCCTCATCAAAATTAATACAGATTAAATTAAAGGCTTGATATTTTTGTTTCTCTGGTGACAAAACAGAACTATGAGATCCTTCATTAACTACATGTAGAGAATAAGTTAAATTGTTAGAGCTTGACAACTACCTTCAGATTTTAGATGAGCTGCCAAAAGAAAAATGTTCTCTATATCCCCAAAGGGCAGTGGTAGGAACAGTGAAAGAAACTATAGGAAGTGAGATTTTGGCTCCAGGGAAAAATGAATTCTAATAATCAGAACTGTTTAAAAATAAATCAGCTGCCTTACTAGGTAATGAGTTCCCGACTACTGAGCCAAGTAAGTACTGGCTGGGTATCTGCTTGGTGGGGATGGTGTAGAGAGTATAAAACAGCAGAGAGGGGATGCTTTTATGATTCAATGGATTAAATGTTAGCAGTAATGATGACAGTAATGGTGATAGATTTATAAAGCATACCACTTGGAATCAAAGACAAAAGGGGCAATTGATGTTTTAAAAATTCACTTCTCCTTCATTTTTGTTTTAAATGACAATAACTAAGGCTCAGCAGTTTATCTGACTCTTATAAAAATGTCTAGGTCTTTCCCCAAATAGACTTGAACCTTATTTTTTTGTCAGTAGTCATCTGTTTTAGAGAAGTTGCTTCATTTTCTTTTCAGTCACCATATGAGGAGACACACACACACACACACACACACACACACACACACACACACACACATTTACTTTGGTTATTTTAAATTTCTTTCTTATTGGAACAAATGAATAGAAAAGAAAAGAAACATATAACACAAAAAGGGATAGGTCACTAATCTTCCTATAGGTAGCCACTGTTTATTTGTATGACACACATACACACCCACAGAATTTATTTGGTTTTCATTGTTTCAAAGTATATAAATTGTTCTGCAGCTTTGTTTTGTTTTTGCTTTTCCACTTAATATATCATGGACATCTTTCTGATCAGTAAATATGAACTCAAGTCATCCTTTTTAACAACTTCATATATATACCATAATCTATACTAATAGATATTTAGATTGTTTCTATTAGGTTATTAAACATGAAATGTCTGATTTCCTTAAGTACTAAGTTCGACAGTTAACATCTCTGACATTTCACTTTGACACTTCTTGTTTTATTTTTATTGTGAAGGAGCATCCTAATTTTTTCAAATGTACAGTTTGGCTTGTGATTATCTTTCAGACTTTTTTAGAGCAATTTTTGTGAAACCACAGATAAGTCAAAAACTCATGTTACTTTCGACTATGAGTTCCATCATGGAACCAATGCTGCGCAGACAGCTCAAAATATCAATGAAGTGTTTGGGAAGGATGTGGCTAATGAACAGATACTATGTTGATGCTTTGAGAATTTCCATTCTGGTGATTTTCATCTTGAAAATGAGCCACGTGGGTGACCTAAGACCAAGGTGGATAATTATGAGCGGAAAGCTGTGGTGGAAGCGAATCCATCTCAACCTACCCGTGAATTAGCAGCAAGGTTTGATGTTACTATTCCAACAATATTGGACCATTTGAAACAACAGGCAAGGTAAACAAGCTAGATAAATGAGTACTGCATGAATTAAATGAGTGTCAGAAGAAAAACTGTCTCGAAGATTGCTTTTCTTTGCTGTCACAACATAAAGGCAAACCATTTCTATACCATATTGTTACATGTGATAAAAAACGGATTCTTTTTGACAATCGCAAGCATTCCATTGTTTGGCACAATGCTTGCATACATATGAAGTGCCAAAACACTGTTCAAAACTGAATATTTATTAGACAAAGCTAATGGTGTCCATTTGGTGGTCCAGTGCCAGTATTATCCACTACAGTTTCATGAAGCCTGGTCAGCGGATTACAGCGGATGTCTACTGCAACCAAGTGAATGAAATGATGAGGATGCTTGCAGTTAGAAGCCAAGATTGGTCAATAGAGACAGGCTAATCCTCTTGCAAGACAACGCTCAACTACATGTTGCATCAACAATGCTGCTCAAGCTACAGAAGCTGGACTTGAAAACACTCTGTCATCTACCGTATTCACCAGACTTTGAACCAACTGACTACCACTTCTTCCAGGCTTTGCACAACTTCTTGCAAGGAAAAATATTCAGTTCTTAACAAGTTGTGGAAAATGCCTTTTGTGATTTCCTCACCACTAGCTCTCCAGGCTTGTTTGCTGCTGGCATAAACAAGCTACCATTAAGATGGAAAAACTGTGTCAATAGTTTAGGCACATTGATTAATTGTACTGCTTCTTGTTTGAGATATAATAAACTACACTATTTGAAATCGGACGTTTCATATTTAATGACCTAATACAATATTACTTCAAAAACACTGCAGAAGATTACTGTCATCCTTGTACATTCATTTTGATGTTATGATAGTATAGTTGCCCCTCAGTATCTGTGGGGAATTGGTTCCAGGACCCCCACCCTATATATCAAAATCTGTGGATGTCCAAATCCCTGATAGAAAATGACATAGTATTTACATATAACCTATCCACATCTTCCCATATACTTTAAATCATCTCTGGATTACTTACAATACCTAATACAATGTATATGCTACGCAAATAGTTGTTACACTGTATGGTTTAGGGAAAATGACAAGAAAGCAAAGTTTGTACATGTTCAGTATAGTTGCAATTTTTTCCCCAAATATTTTCAATCCATAGTTGGTTGAATCCACAGATGTGAAACCTACAGATACAAAGAGGCTAATTGCATTTCTTTAGGAAAGAGAACTGTCAACGTAATTATTAAATCACAGAGCATGCACATTGCAAATTTTGATAGAAACTGCCCAACTGCCTTATAGCTGGATCAATATCCTAACAACTGGATATGAAAACACCCATTTCCTCCCATCTGTACCAACATTAGATGTTGTCACTTTTGCTATTATTTTATTAATCTAACAGGTAATATATATATATATAGAGAGAGAGGGGGGGAGCTATATACAATTTATAGACTATATATGGGTTATAGTGTGTGTATATGTGTGTGCACACACACATAAAACTTTGCATTTTCCTGATCACTACCATGTACAAGGTATCATGACAGGACCATGAAAGGTGTGAAGAAAAACATGCTCTTTCTCCTCATAATCCAGCTGGTGAGATTACAGACATATGAGAAGAAGGTTAATGACACAAAGCAGAATGAAAAGCAGTGAAGACAGAAAATGCTGCATGAGGAGGCAGACGTGACTATGAGCTGAAATGGCTGGAGATTTTGGAGAGCAGGAGGATCTGAACAGAGCTATGAGGATGGGCAGGACCCTCAGGGACAAAGAAAAGATGGAGGGGGTGTCTGGGAGGCAGCAAATGGCTCCAATGCTCGTGCTAGATCAGTTTGGCTAAAGCAGAAGATCTAAGTAGGAGAAACTGGCTCAACTTTATCCTCCCTTATACTGCTTTTATTTTTCTTCAGAGTACTTATATATAATTAATTGGAATTATACAGTTACAGCTATATGTTATATAGGTATACATTTCCTTTTTTGTTGCCTGTGTTCTCCAAAGGGGTGATTGTCTTGTTCACTGCTGAATCTCCAGAAGCTGAACAGTGCCAGCACACAGTAGGCCCTCAGTAAGAGGTTTGCTGAAGGAATGAGTGTTATGCTGAGGCCTGGATTGATAGGGTTTATGTGAAAACTGGAAAATAATAACAGGATAAAACTAGGGCTATGAGGTGATGAAATACAATGGTGTTTATGAGCACTTAGTCTGGTTTTATTATGCAGGATGAATTAATCCAGTAGCAAAACCAGAAGGCCAAGAAAAAGATTATTGTAGTATTACAGGGGTCAAGGAAGCAAACCTGAGAATGGGTGGAAAGATCACCCTGAAGAGAAGAGCAAAGAGACTTGTTGACTAAATGACTATTAATAGTTACCATAAATGGGTGCTTACTATGTGCTTGTTTTGTGTTAAGTACTGCACATACATTTATTTAGTTTTGTGAGATAGGTATTATTATCCCAGCTTTTAAAATGAAGAAACAGATACACAGAAAGGTTAAGTAACTGACACAAAGTCACACAGCTAGTAAGTTGCCCAGCAGGAATCATTTCTGATTCTGGATCTGTGGAGCCTATGTGCTTTCTCTTATCTTAAAGGAATAAATGTGGTCTATGGGTGGATGGGAGGTGATCTCGGTCATGCACTGATACTGCACATAAATATTTATGCCTAAACTGTGGTATTCCCAAGGAAAAAGAAAATGATCAAGTATGTGCTAGGTCAGTGTTTTCATGACCAATTAATGGGTCATGAAATCAATTCAGTGAGTCATGATCAGCATTTTAAAAAGAAATGAAATAGATAACTTAGAGAAAAAAGAAAACATTAAAGGGAATTGCCCATAGTATTGTTTCATGAAACTTTAGTTTCAGATACATATGCAGCATGTGAGCACTGAATCACAATGGTAAATGTATTGTGAGTTATGGTAAAAAAACAAAAAAACTTTGAAAGTCATTGTGCCAGATTATCTATTGCTAATCTTACATCAATATAAGAATTTAGTTGGGTATCTGCAAAGGGGCAGAGGATCAGAACATAAAATCACAACAGATACTCTTAGGCTTGGTAAAACAATGTCACAAATCTACAGATACACACACACACACACGTATATACACACATTTTGTTATACAACAACTTTAACCTTGGCTGCCATAACAATAATAAGTATGTTTTGCTGAAATCTTAAAAGTTTCATAACAGTACCTTGCATCTGAATGAGGCATCAATGAGTTTATCAAGGGCTTCTCTTCACACACTATATCCTGACAACAACCTGGCGTTGTTGCCATCCTCATTCACAGAATGAAGAATCTATGATTCAGAGTGGCGGAGCCAGAACTAGAAACCAGGCTCCCGCCTCCAGCCCCAGCCTCCTCCTTCCAGCACAGCAGATCTGTATCAGCCAAATGGCAAAGCAAGCTCTGCAGAGTAGCTTCTTCTGGACTTCATTTAGCCAAGGCTACTTACTACACATTAGGGTCCATGTGTACGAGCATTAAGACCACCCCATTTTGTATCAAGGTATTAGAAGAGAACAACCCATTTCAGGTAGAGTTGTATCCCAGCCACTCCACCAAAAAACAATGCTGAAACAAGGTCTCCCTGCCTAGGCTCAGGTCCTCAGAAGAAATGGAGAAAGGGACCCCATAATCTGAAGACTTAGCATGACAAAGTTGCTTTGCTCACTATAACAAATATGATTGTGGGGGAAAAAAAAAACTATAAAGGGAACTCTATTTTCCCACTGACTTCTGCAGCTTCCCAGAATGTGAGACCTGGCAGGTGTCTTAGGGATCCTTTAGCGCAGCCTCACATTTACAGAAGAGGTAACCGCAGCCCAGAGAGGTAAAGTGGGTGAGTCTAAAGTCGTGCCGCTAACGTGCAGCAGAGCCCACAAGAACAAAATCTTACTAGCACGCGTGTTGTTATATAAATCACAACTTATTGAAGAAATATTAAAGAGGTGTAGATTTAGGGTCAAAAAGGAGTTGGCTGTGATGATTTTGCCTTGTGTACCTGAAGGCTGATGAACTTGGCAGGTCTTACCCGGCACTAATGATGAGGCTCTCATAGCCTGTGACCCTCAACTAGCCCTGACTCCTGCCCACAGGCACTGCTCTGAGCAAACCTGTCCTGGGATCAGAACTCCTAATCCCTGCCTGAGATGCTCTTCAGAGACAGAATGCTACCCCTTACTACAATGCTAGTAATGCTTTTCTTTTCCCCTTCCTTGCTTGGCTTCCTCTGAAGCCAAATTCTTTCACTAGCTCATAATGTTGAGAAGTGTGGTATCCACTGATCAAACAGGTTGAAAATCATATGCATTTTAAAGATAATATTTTGTAAGACATATCTGACTTTGGGGCCTGTTGTTTAATAACATATTTTAAAATTCAAAATTGGCCCCTAAAAGCTTAAAACTACATCCAACTTATGTTTGATGCACCGTAACTAAGAAACAACTTTTGAAAAGGAAGAAGATAAAAAATGAACTTAGGTTTGCAGTATAGATGCCAAGTTTCAGTTCTTTGAGTTGTGAATACCTTCCAATCAGTCTGTAAATGAGTTAAAGGAGACTCATGCACTTCTAAATATTTATTGTTGCTAAGTTTCATCACTGTTAATATTCAGGTAATGAATTACTTTTTATCCTTTGAAGTCAAATACTACCACTTAAGTGGTGACAAGTATTCATCTCCCTGAAATGGAACACACACACACACACACACACACACACACCCCTCTCTTAAGAGTTCTGATGATTCAAATGGAATTCTTAAAAAAAAAGGAATGAAAAGAAGAAGTAGGAAAGATCACTAGCATTCATGTCTCATCCTGTTGGATATTTTACTCAGCAAAATGCATCAAGTTTTTGGAGGCCCTTTTGTTCTTATTTCAGGATTTATGAAGAGATCAAGTCAATCACACAGACCAAAGCAGGAAATGCGAGGCAGAAGAACTGAGGCATCCACCAGAACTGCCTACAAGGGCAGGGCCAGCACTGAAGAAATGGATTAAGTTACAGGGGCAGGAGTGACAGGGTACAGCCAGGTGGGCACAGCAGTGGGATGTGGCAACTACCCTGCTTCCCCTTACTCTCGAGTCCCAGAGCAGCATCTATTAAGAAGGGCTATTTACAAGTTCAAGCTTAGATCCTGAGGAAGTCATGCCTGGATTATAAGAGCGACCTAGAACCTCACCATGAGATATCAACAAAATGAAGTTCATCAAGTGGCAAAATGGAAAGAGGCATATATGTAATGGTTAGAATTGGACCCTGTGACCCGGATCTTCTAGGATTAAATAATGGCTCCACCACTTATTAGCTGTGTGAACTTGGACAAGTTACCTTACCTTTCTGTGTCTCAATTTAGCACCTACTTCTGAGGGTTGTCATGAATAGTAAATAAGCTAATATAATACACATCAAGTTTTTAGGACAAATCTTGACACACAGTAAGTACTATACTATATAAGCATTACTATACTTGGATATACTTTACTATACTCTAGCTTTATCATGCCATATTTAAAGGGAGCAGCCAGTACTAAACTCAAGCTGATGCTGAAATCCTGCCATATCTTCTGGTTTTTCAGTAAAATCCAGAAATTCATATTTTTATGTGAAATATCAAGACTTCTAAATGTTGGGAACGAATTCAGGTTTGGTTTATTTTTAAAGAACTATGTATGCTCTGAACAAAACATGTCTACAAGCTAGATGCATCCTGAGGGCTGCAGTTGATGATGGTGGCCAATCACACTTCTGACCAAAACTGCAGGGCCATCAGCCCCCTCTCTCCTGCTTCATTCTTTGCCATAGACTTCTTCCCATTGAACATACATTGTACTCGCTTATCATCTGTCTTTCCTCCCTCAAGCCACCACATAAGAGTGAAGCTTCTTGGGGGTAAAGATTTGTGTTTTGTTCACTGCTGTGTCCCTATGTCCCATAATAGTGCATGGTGTATAGAAAGTGCTCAACTCAAATGAACAGTCACACCTTAATCCTTACCCTCCTGGCCCCATCTACCCAAAGTCCTTCTTTTTAGCAGAATGAGTCACACACGGATAAAGAGAGTGAGGTCTACATATTTGGGCACTAGAGTGAATCAAGGCTTTTCTGGAGAAAGCTCACTGGGTCTGGCTTTGAGAATCTATAAAAAACAGACTAAGTAAAATGTCTCTGAGGCACCAAAGAATTCAAGAATTTTTCAGACCATCACAAATGTCTTCCACTAAAACATTTGCAACAGGAAAACAATCTCTCTCTCTCTCTCTCTAAAGAAATGTTTGTCAAGGTGAATCTCTGTATGTTAAGATGGTTTAACTTCCATCTAGAGATGTATCCAAAATTGTACCTTTGTGTAATACCTGAACAAAGGCAATTAGAGTCAATTTCTAATAACGGCCCTAAGGTATCCAACTGCCTACAAATTGTTTCTAAATATCAAGGTGAGTATGACATTGAATTTCTCTGTATGACCAGAAAACGTGTATGTTGCCACTAAAGGCAAATTAATTGGTTACATGGTAACTAAATAGATAGAAAATAATAAACGGTTAAAACTTATTGTTAATATACTGGAAAAATTTCTTGAACAACTCTGTCCATCCATCCAACCATCCATCTATCCAACCATTATGCACTGTAAAAAACTGTTATTGTCACGATTTTAAACCAATACTATCTGTTATTCAACAAGTATAACTGAGAGACCAAGATGTGTAAGAGGCAAAATGCCAAAGGTGAACAAGACACAAGAGAAGAAGTTGTTGCCTTCATGGAGCTTCTGGTCTTTTGTGGGACCAAACATTAAATAAATACTCAAAAGATCATGATGATCCTGACTTTTTATCTGCCCTAAGACCTTGTCTCATTCCCCAGAAAAGGCAACTTGACCTTTCATAATGTGTGCCAATGTTTCCTGTTTTTATTTCTTTTCTTTTTTTTTTTTCTCTCCTGTCTTCCTCTGCCCTCACCTCCTCTTCCCTCCTCTCCTCATTTCTTTGTTTTTAATTGAGACAGAGTTTTGCTCTGTTGCCAGGGCTAGAGAGCAGTGACATCATCACAGATCACTGTAGCCTCAAACTCCTGGCCTTAAGCCATTCTCCTGCCTAGGCATCCCGAGTAGCTGGTACTATACGCATGCCACTATGCCTGGGTAGTTTTTCTATTTTTTGTAGAGACAGGGTTTCACTCTGTTGCTCAGGCTGGTCTTGAACTCCTGGGCTCATGTGATCCTCCTGTGTTGGACTCTCAAAGCGCTGGGATTATAGGTGTTAGCTGCTGTGCATGGTCACTGCTCTTATCTTCAATTTGACCATAGTGGATTTCTCCTAACCAGTAATGTGCCTACCCTAATTTTTAAAGTTTTAATTATTGCAGGAGACTTATTATACTACCTTTTCCAGATTTCTTAAGTGAATTTTTTTTTCAGGATTCAGTATTTGGTAAAAATACAAACGTGTATAACCAAGATCTAGTGTTTAGGAAGAGCTTTTCTAGTGTAAACAAAATAGACTGGTTAGTTCAGAGAGAGTAGGCTACCAAAGGTCAGTGTGAAGGTTACAAAAAAAAGTCTACAGAGAAAAACTAGAAAGTTTAAAAAAAAAAAAAAGGAGAATTTTAGGAGATGTGCTTCCTCTCATTTTCCTTCTTGGGATTTTCTCTTCCTCTGCCCAACCTTTCCTTGAACTCTGATATTTCACAAGGGTTGATCCTTCTTCTCCTCTGACTCTATGCATTCTGTCTGTCTGGGGATGCAAACTCAAGGGCGAGTAGGGACTAGGTAGGTAACACAAACAGGTGAAGTGAGTTGGTTGGGTACTCTGGTACACACACAAAAAAGTGCCCTATCTATTGGCACAGCCTTTTCTTAACCCAGGTCCAGTATCACTAGGTCTAGAATCCATGGAGTTTATTAAAAAGTGCAAAATAAATAAAACAAATTTTAGAGACCGATACAGCTAAATAATAGCAATTTCTAGCTTCTGAATTTATATTGTGTTGAGTTTAAATTCTTTACCTCTATCTCTAACACTCTAGAGACATGTATTAAACTTCCAACAGGGTATATCTAGAAGCACTCTAAACTTCTAGTCCCCATTCTTGAGCTCACAACTGTTTCCCCACAATCCTGCTCATTTCTCCAGTCTTCTTTATCCTGTTGAATGGCATCATCTGTCATTGTAGGTTCCACCTTCTCCCCTCTTTCCTCTTGACCATGCCTATCCAATCAACCAGCAAGCTTCACAGTCTCCTCACTTCCTTGTCCTTATCCCTTCCTTTCTTCCAGTCCAAACAATTAGTACTTCACTCCAACTACTACAATAACCTAATAGTCTTCTCCAGTTCAAACTCATCAACTCATCAATGTATAACAAGGAAAGCTGGTATTGTTTCTCCCCTTTCCACAAGTCTTTGTTGACTCCTACTATCTTACAGGATAACACTTAACCCCTTAGCCCAGCAAGCAGAACCCTCAGATTCTGGCCTCATCTCCATTCGTTCCAACCATGTATATAGCCTTGCAGAGCTATTTGTTTCTCCCTGAACATGCTATAGTTTCTTGTGCCTCTATTTTAATACTTTCTCTTTCCTTCCCCTGAAATACCCTTTCACCAGGCTCCTTGTCTACACAGTCAACTACTACTCATCCTTTATATCTCAGCTCAAGCCATCCCTGTCTTCCCCAGGAAGATTTAGGCACTCCTTTGATTCCAACTGTACCCAAGCAAACACAGACTAATCATTAAGGACAGGAAAAGGATAACATCATTCATCTTTATATCACAGCATTTAGTACACCATCTGGCATACTGTGTTGGCTTCATAAATATCTGTTAAATAAAGGAAGAGTGAGCTATGGGTTTTCAGAAGAAAGAATGCATAGTTGGGAAAAAGAAAGAAAGGAATGAGGCATTTGGATTTGAATGACCTCTGGTCTAGACTACCTCCAAAATTCTTCTACCTGGTCTATCAATTAATCAAATCATGACTTACCCCATCCAACCCTCCAATGGCTAGCCAGGAAAATTCTCAGAGATGCCTTCCCACATATCTCATCTAGCTACCCTACTCACCTACCTCTCACTCATTCCCCTATTCTCATTGTCCTGTTTTCTTTTTTTCACAGCTCGTAATTGTATCTGAAATTATTTTAACCTTTTTTCAATCTCCACCAGTAGAACATAAATTTTATTTACCATTTTGTGGCCGTCTATTTTTTTAAAACAATATCTACATTTTCTCATCAGTTCTCAAGAAGTTCTAGAAAAAAATCCCATCAAACTTTTGATCTATAGGATTTGGTTTCACTAAAAAAAAAAAATGAGCATAATGAATATATGTAGGGCACAAATATAGACTATGAAGGTATAAGAATAATCTAATCCAAGCATCTCATCAAACAAAAGGATAAAACTGCTATCAGATCCTTATAGTCTCATAATCATGGCTTTTCCTACAACCAAAATTTGTAATCTCCTCTTGTAGGCAGGAGCTGTTTTGCTAGGCTATAATTTATACATCATTCTCAATAGAACATCTCTGCATAGAGAAATTGTATGGCTTGTCTTTAAAGAAAATAAAAATTATTGAAAATTAAGCTTTCAAAAATACAGTGTTGTTTGACTCCAAAATAACTGTTAATGTCCAAGCATGTAAACAGAAACAAATTAACAACTACCATTTCACAGCTCTCAAAATGTTTATAAACATAAAGCTTATTTCTTTCTAAAAATATGAATATCAAGACTTTTTTCATTTTAATAATGGTTTGAGATACCTTGAAGTCATTATTGAAAAATAATTTTATTAATAAGAGAATGTCATCATATAATAAAGTAGTATTATTTTTGCAAACTGTTCTTTTTATAGCCTTGAAGTTATAGCTCCCAATACAGTGTCCTTGTTAAGTATGAATATTTAGAATTTAAATATTTGTGCAATCTGAATAAATAGGCCCCAAATATTTTGAAATCACATGACATTATTTTTATAGCTGGGAAGTTCAAGAAAACAAAATATTTATTTTGTTCATTAACTCTGCTCTTCTTTCATAATTTATATTTTATAAGTATTATGATTTTCATCAATGTATACTAATTGAATGACTACACATTCACTGTGGTTTGCTTCTGGGCAAAGCTAACTTTTGGAACCTGCTCTCCACTGTGGCTTTTTTTTTTTTTGAATTGTCTTGTTAATTAGATAGCCTGATAGAGTCTCCCATTTGTAAAACTATATAATTAAAACCTTAATATAAATTACTGTTGAATCACTTGATTGACTTTATTAACAGGTAATAATGGATGATGATGATGAAAATAATAACAGAACAAAAACTCCTCTTCTACTAACATTTATTGACTGTTTTTGACTTAGGGTACTGACATGTGTTACCTCACTGTAAAGTAAATTGTATGAAGTAGATACTGTTAATATTGCCATTGGACAGATGAGGAAACTGAGGTCTGTAAAGTAAATTGTATGAAGTAGATACTGTTAATATTGCCATTGGACAGATGAGGAAACTGAGGTCGAAAGTGGTTATACAGTTGCCCTAAGCGATAGGCTTGTGTCCAAACCCAAGCAGTGTCACTCTAGAACCCTTGCTCATAAACACTACATTTAGTAAGAGTTAATACATGGCAAGCTTTTAAAACAGAGCCTGCTGTGGGCAAATTCTTGAGGTTAGCAGTGATTACAATATTTCTGAACTTATTCATCCATTCTATCATAAAAGATAACAAAAACTGCATTTTTACTGAGGGCCTTCTAATGTGTCTTTAAAAATTACAACTACCACCTAAAATTATAATATTTCGATGTAATAATTAGGTAACATTTTTTGAGTTTTGAGATAGATGCACACTATTAGTATCTTCAATTTCTATAGAAGACCTTACGTTAGAAGGAAGCTCGGTAACTTTCTCATGATTCTATTCTGAAAAGAATCTTTCCTTTGTATGAGAAATTTATTCCATGTGGTTCAAGAACAGCTGACTCCCTGACCAGAACCCATTCCTGCACCCTGCCCTCGAAGGAGGGATGGGTAGGGCTCAGAAAGGTCATGTGAGGCCAAACAAGTACCCATTTAGCCCCAGCCTGGGTAACTGGTTCAGGGATGTTGTTTTAGTCAATTAGAGTCATTTTGAGCCCTTTTTGCAAGGCAGGTCTATCAGGCAGATCTTTTTTTTTTCCAGGAGGATATTCTGGTGTTAGGATATAAGATTAGAACAATTAGAGGCCTCTTATCTACCACATGGACAAAGTCGTTCTGAGAGACAAAGAAAAAGACAGCTCTGATGACTCAGCTCAAGTCCTTCAATCCAGCTATGCATGACCTCAAGAATAATCCTAAATAATTCTGATATTTGGTCACACAAATTATAGCCCCATTTAAAAATTTGATTGAACTAGTTGAAATTGGGTTTCTGTCACTTGCAACTTTCCACCATCAAAGACTCTTGTTATTTCTCTTCATGGTCTTTGTATTTTCAAAAAACACTATATATCAAATGCCTCCATTAATTAAAAATCAACTTGATTTATCAAGAGGAAACATATATTGATAAAGTTCTTTGGAATTTTATCAATAGAATTCTGATGCCTGAGATGTATACAATCTATGTTACTCAAAATATCATTTTTGAATATTGAAAATATCTCAGAGTAGCTCATTTTTGCTTTAAGGACCCATCAAAATCTCCGAAATCTTGGTTAGTAACTACTATTATAAAGGCCAAGAACAAAATAAAACATGAAGAAAAATATTTGATAGCTCCTGAAGAGTTGAAAGTATTTCTATACTTTCGTAAAACTCCTTGAATTCACCATTCTCTAACAACAAAAATTCTTCAAGGAAGAAAATCAATGTGCTTTAGTAATCTGAATAAAACATTCAAGTGCCATGAAAATTAACATGTAAGCCCTGAATTCAGGGTATACCTAATGAAAATCAGGCAGAGAAGCTAATGGGAAATTTAACACAGGCCAAATGTCATTATTGTTATAAGAAATATGCTATAATTAAAACGTTTCTGAGTCCTGGCCAATGACCTACAGTAATAATGCTTCGTTGACCCTATTATAAAAATAATTTTTCATTACTAATTCAGTAAAAGAGTCCCTTTTTCAGTCTTCAAGCATAAATAATAAAGAAAAAAAAAACAGTACCTGATCCTTCAATGAAGTATAAGAAGTAATGCAAAAGCATTGGCTAGTTAAGGAGGAAATCAAATTCCAAAGCCACAGTGAACAGGAAGGGAAGAAAATAAAAACAGAGACATTTTATAGAAGAAAAGAATAAAACTAGTAGACGTGGCTGATTCTGGCAAAAGATAAAGGAGATACGGAGAAAGCATTGGATTCCATTCATTTCCACATTACTCACATTCTGAAAAGCACAGGGGCTATGGTCTGTACGTTAGAACACAGACTGATTACATTCAATCTGGATGGAAAGAACATTTCTTTCGAATTATTATTGTGCCTTAAACTTATTTAGAAAAGTACTCTCTAGAATGACAGTTGATATTATAAGATAATGTACAGCCTCCTTGAAGGTCCCTGAAATGGGATTTCACCTGTGAGCTTAGCCTGCCATTTGTCTTCTCCTCTGGCTAGTTAACCATGGGAACCCACATTTTAGAACTCAAAGTGTTCTGTGCTCTGGGAAGATGAGCATATTGTCTTTATTTACCAATACAGACGTAGGAGATGCTCACAGTAATGGCCAAATAGAAATGATTAGGGCAAGCTTTATATGTAAATATATCATTTTGTATATTTTGTGTATTATGAGGTGCAAAAAACAAAGTCAAATAGTTTGTATATAATTAGTGGGTATGTTGAGGCAAAAATTCCATAAAGATCATATTAAAATTCAACTATGTTACTCAAGGAAAATGACATAGTAAGCCTTCAATGATCATTTTCATAACACCCTACATAGATTGGATTCCCTAGAGGAAAACTGGGTCCTATGAAAATGGAGCCTAGAATACATAAATTTTGATAAGGTGATAAG